>NC_031778.1:7733347-7770499 GCF_001522545.3 Parus major
GGTCTGAGATGGGGTGTGAGGAGCCCACGCTGCAGGGCTCTGGTCCTGGCCTCAGCAGTGGGATGCTGCAGACAAAGGGATTCCTTCCACCGGATCAAACTTGCAAATTTCCTCCCTTGCCCGCCCGGCATTGTAATTCAAACTCTGCGCCACGGAAAGTTAATGATTTACTGCTCCTCACAACCCACACAAACTGACACCAGAGATTTGTGAGTAATTAATTGATAGCACATTACAATCTGAGATAAGTAATAAGCAGTTTTACTCACAGAGCTGGCAGCACACGTTGCAGAGCTTCCTGATTTGGCCCAATCAGTGAAATATGCACTGAACTGCATCTTTAATAGCGTTATTCACCATCTAATTATCATTATTTGCATTTTTGTTAGGTTAAATGTGGTGAATGGGATCAGACACACAGGAAGCACTCAGCACCAGGGATACATAAACAATAAAAGAGAAATCTCCCTTTTGGAATATGACATTGCCAAATAGATCAGGTCCAAAATTTTACCTAAAATACAACACCAAAGACAATAAAAGCAGAAAACAAAGCAATAAACCAAGGAATGCAATGCAATGCAGTTATCATAGCGCTGGGTTGAGCCAAGAGATACAGATGGGAAAAATAACAGACAAACAAGCAAGTAAATGGAGCACTAGCTTAGAACCCTGGCCAGCAACATCAGCTCGAGTTCCCACCTACACCTGCCTGGTACAAACACTGGTCTTCAGTCCCTGTGCAGCTGTTCTGTAAAACTCAACAAGTACTACAAACTCCATACAGTAAAACTCAAGCTGTTCTGAACTATCAGAGCAGTTAGAAAATTATAAAGTGTGCAGCTTGGGAATCCTCTCTCTAGGCCTGAAGGCTTGGCTGAGCAGTAGAGGGATAATGAAGAGCTAGGAAGAAAGTGTCAATGGTGTTCCAGTCATTGAATGTATCTTATATAAAGCAGTTTTACAGAAAACACAGAAAGCCCATGGAGCTGTGTGTCCCCTGCCAAAGGAAAATCCCAAATTACCAGGGTGGAGAGCAATTACCACCCTTTGCCTAGCCCTGTGCTTTACAAAGTGTCTCCTGCCCACTTTAGTTGTACACTCAGGCCAAGGCTGCACAGAAGGTGAGATTCCTGGGCTGCTGTGTCCCACACCAGACCTGCAGAAATGCACTTCAGCTCCCTCACTGCACTCACCCCTGGGCCACAGCACCCCGGATTGCCCCCAGAGGAAAGCAGGGTGTGTGAAGGGATGGGCTGCATCCCCACACAGGACTGAGGATGCCTGTGAGGCACAGCACAGAGCCATCCACAGCCCTGCTGCCCTGGGCTGACTCAGGAAAACACACAAACCCCCAAAACACGGCTTCTGACTTTCCCTGCTGAAAAGAGAGAAACATTCATCTCTCTCCTCCTAGGATTCCAGCCACCGGGCTGTTGTGCAAAAGGTCCATTGCACCAACAGGAGTCTTTGAGAGGAACAAGGAGTGAACCCGAGCAGTTTCTGCAGAAAAAGGCTTCGGCAATTTCCTTCAGGGGCCATAAATCCCAAGTAGAGAGAGGCACCTCCTGGCAGCACTGAGAAAAGCACCTGTGTGTCCTGCCTCTCAAGAGCCCGATTCACCCTCTGTCCTCTTCCATCTATTTGTTTGGGGTTAGCAATCACTCCGACCCCCTGAAATCCGTCCTGAAATACCCAGACTGTGCCCCTTGCTTCCCAGGACCTGACTCACAGTTGTCAAGCCCACCACTAGCTCCGACTGCCTCACAGTCAGTGCCTGCCACACTGATGGGTCTGAAATCCAGCCCCTCTGCCTCAGTTTCCAGGTAGAAAATAGGAGTGTGCCCATTGCCACCTCCGAGCAGCTCTGCAGCACCCACCAAAGGCTACTGCCCATGCAGACACAGCTCTCTGCAGACACCGAGGGGAGCTGACAAAACATCTTCATCAAACACAGAAAGACTTCTTCCCCCAGCCTGCAGAGAGCCTGGCAAATGGGCTGTTTTATACAGGCTGGATTGGTTATGGGAAGTGCAGGTTTCCCCAAGAGAACTCAGGCAGGCAAGTGATGTGACACTGTCCAGAGAGGACACAGGAGCATCTGTCACCCACCAGTGCTGAGACAAACAAGTGAGTCCATGGGGCTGACCCCAGTGCACAGGAGGAAAGACCCTTGTGGGTGTTAATTTTTCACAGACACGATGGGACTGTCAGGTGATGTGTCACAAGCTGGATTCGTGCACCAGCCTCAGCTACAGACACAGGAGATGGCACAAGCTCATTGTGCAGCCCAGCATCTCTTTGTTACAGAACATTTTAAAAGTTTTCAGCCAAGAGCATAATGCTAAATCTTACAGACAATTGTTCTAGCTAATCACTAAAAGCACACGAACAGCTGCTTCACACAATGCTTGCTTGTTTGCTTTCTATTAACAATACACAGTCGTCCATTATTAAGCTTAAAACCTTCTACTATCTTGGTAAGCATATTTTTCTGCAGCCTTAAGGTCTATCTTGGCCTAGCCTAAAAACTCAACCATTGCTTCCTGTCCTTGCATATTGTATTATTGTATCTTTACTTTCAGGCTTTGAAGCTGCAGCTAGCTCTAAGTTCTCTGCTTTTTCTTTTCTAAGGTCTATTTTCACAGCTTCTGGATGTCTTCTTACCTTTACTGTTTCCCACAGTCCCTGGAACAAATCACCTTTCTGATCATCTCCCTTTTAAAAGTTTGTTTAGAAGAATGAATCAGGATTGCTAGGGCAGGGCCATAATACCTGGAGAAAGACTGCTTTTCACTTTTAGCTAGAGTTACAACAATCTTCAGGGTGTTAATGGATCAATGATGCAGTTTCATACTAATTTGTTTTGCAGGAATTCTTCACCAATCTGTGTGTGAAAACTGAGAAAAATAAATGCCTTCAAATATTCTCTCACCACAGATTCTGCTGTGGTTGTCAGACCTGCTGAGGAGTTGGGAAGAGGACTGTAAATACTACAGCAATGCAAAATCATCCAGATTACAGCCTCAAGCCTCCTTCAGCTCCAGCCTGTGATTACAGCCAATAATTCCACCCATTTTGGTAACATCCTGACACGTATTTCAATAGATAATCAGGTTCAAAAGCTTTCCTGTGGATTTGGAGGCCAGGAAGATGGACTACACCTGACAATCAGGCAATAAAATAACATTATGTGTTTTCAGAGAGCAAACTTTACCAGTTATTATTAAAGAACATGTATTTAACTAATTTTGTATTTTCACTTAAAAAGGCAGTAAGACAAAAAAAATTTCAAAACTTAAACCAAAATATTTAATTTATTCCACTCTATTTAAAGCACATAACCAGTTGGTCAATTCTCTTTCAGTCTTCACACCAAATTCTATCCCGTTCCTCCCAGCAGATATCAGGAAAACCCCCAGAGAGTGTCTTCAGTACCATACTGGGCCCCTAAAAAGATCACCACAAGAGAACAGCTCCAGTTCACAGAATTAGCCACACATCTGCTGCTGGCAGCACTCATGGTGATGGACATCCTCGCTGTGCCAAGTTTTGGGCACTCAGACAAGTGCATAGGCTGGGAAATACCAATTAACAAAATCTTCAAGATTTTGCTGCCTTTGACCTTCAGGACCTCCTTTGATCTGGGTATTCTCTCTCACAGCTGCTGCTGATGTGACTCTGTGAGTCTGAGGTTGTCCAGGCACCCAAATGTTCCCCACCTGACTGCTCTGCACTGAACTCTGTGTGAAGTTCTGTCCCTGCCAGAGGATGCAGCTGCTGGCCCTTGGCCTCCTGACAGCACACTCAGATTGTGGAATTAGTGGGCCAACCTCTGCAGCAGGAAAACCCAAGCTCTATGAACTCTGTCATGGTTGTCAGCATGTTAATTATTTCACTTTCAGGGATAATTATGCACACATTGCAGTGTGCTTCTGTGCCAGAGCAGGCACTATCTCTCACAAAAAAATGCTCATGGAGGCCAAGCTAGTAGGCTCTCTGCTTAGCTTCTGGAAGGAAATTTATGTTCCTCCAGTGTGGATGTTGCTCTTGCCTTCCATGAAATCCCTGACTGAAGAGAAGCCAAAGAGAAAAAGTAAGAAACATCCTCATTTTATTTTTTTTGTTATGCAAGAAGCCAGTTCTCCAGGATTACAGACTAGCACTCAGCTCTGTAATGAATTATTTATCCTAGGAAAACAAAAATGTTTTATTTAAGATGACAGAGAGCCTATAAATTTGCTTCTTATATATGCATTGAGTAATTAGATTAATTAAGCATGCATACACTTCTGAACAATCAGGCAGGTGGCAAATCATATTTAAGAGAACCTATAATATTCCTTCTCTCATCCTCACACTTGATTAAATGACATCCATTCCATCAAGAAACCAGGGCAGAAAACAGCCTATTATTTGCAGTGTGCCATACCATTATTTTCACATTTTATTTACTTCTTTAAAGAAACTGCAAGACAAATAAACAGCTTCCAGCAGCTAATCGTCTTTCATATGGGACCCCAGAAATATAATTCACTGTGCTGCATTAAAACAACAAACCTGGTAAAGCTATTAACACCGTGACTGAAACTGAAAACCGTGAGATAAAGGAACTCTGTAGCAAGGCAGAAAAACTGTGCTGAAGCTCTTGCAGAGAGCTCCCTGAAACTTCGCTATTTCAACCTGTGAAGATTCACACAACCTTTCATTTTCTCTTCAAGCAGCAAAACAAAAGAAGGGAATAGCAGGAGATTTCTTTTCTGGATCTACACTCTGCCGCTTTCGACAGCTGCGAGCGCACTCAGAGCCCCCCAGGATGCTGCAGCCTGGAGTGGCAGGCAGCCTAGGGAAGGGAAATTGCAGCCAAGTGCTCAGGCACTGAGCTCTGGATGCAGCCCAAGCCCTGGGAGATGTGAGTCCTGCGTGCTGTCCCTGAGCATCCTGAGCCAGGAGGAGGCAGAGAGGGGGCAGAGGTCGTGTGTGGCAGCTCTCAGGCAGCACTGCTGCCCTGGGACCTGCCCTCTCTGCACCCAGAGATGCTCCAGGCCCCCAGGTGCACAAGGCAGGTGACAAAGCCCATCCCCAAAGCCCCAGCCAGCCCCAGGCCTCACAATGTCACCACCAGCAGGAAGAATCCAGGGCAGCACTACCGAGCACAGAGGTCATGGAAGCTCAGCAAGAACAGGAGCATAATCAACACTTCAACTGGTTATTTCCACAAAACCGAGGCAGGCGCCTAAAAAAAACCCCAAACCAGCCAAATCTGAATGGAAAGGATTTAACAGAGTCTTTCCTCATCTTTATGAAGTTAAATGCTGAGGCTTTCACTATGAGTTAATGACTGGTTTGCACTACTCCTTTCTTTGTGCGTGCTGTCGCTAATCAGGAGCAGCGAGCTACCTCAAAGCCTCATTACTAGCCAACAAAAAAAGCCAATGAATCCTCAAACAGAAGTTTTGCTGCAGTGGCATATTGCCATTTAGCTGGAGGGAGGCAGGAGAAAGCAAGTCAGCAGTGACATATTCTGTGCATCCAGCTGGGAGAAAAAGAAAACCCAAGTATAATACCGCATCTTATCGGAAGTAGTTAATCTGACATAACTTACTTAACAAAAATTACAGTCTATTAAAAAGGCATGTAAGCAATGCAGCTGAAAACAAGTCTACACGGGAATCAGCTAGCATAATTATGGCTGGCTAAAAAACAGCAGAGCCAAAAGAAAACTGTGCATAATTTACCAGCTGACAAATCTTAATGACAAATAGAAGAAAACAGGTCCTTGACAAAGAAGAAATAATAGCTGCTCACTTTGGAGTTTCACTTCAGAACTCAAATATTTTATCAGGGGAAAAAAAATTAAAACAAAAAAAAAGGCCATCTTGCATCTTTGTAAAACAAACAAATCAGCACAAGATTAGGTCTCCATGGGAGGGGTTCGAACTGGCTTTGGTCTGGTGCTGGTTACACACAGGTTGCACATGAAGAAAATACATTTGTGTCTGAAGTCTTGCAAGATTAGCATTGTTCTATTCCACCTAAGTAGGTAATTGTATACTTCACGTAACACTGAGTATATGAGCAGCCCTTCTGGAGCCACACTTCAAATTCAGGACACACTGAGCTGCTCTGCTGGGCTGGAGCCACAGGGAATGCCACAGGGACTGTGCTGTATGTTTCCTGCAGACAGATGAGAGCTGTGAGGTTATAAGCACTGCATCCTGCTACCCAAAAATATCTCTTGTTACAGTGTGGAAAAAGAGCCATTGTCATTTCCAAGTGTTATGTTTTTGTTGCATACTTTTAGGATAATTTCACATATTGGGATCACAGCAGTGCAATTCTCACACAGAAGCTTTTAGATCAGCAGTTCTAGGATGGGCTGCATAGAGGTTGGAGGTCCCGTGCTCCTTATTAAACTCTCTTTTATTCCCCTCTCACATTAAATGCAGCCAATATCATTCACCTGTAATGATGTATCTGCCACATGGAAACTAATCCTGGATGGGGGTCAAGGCCATCCATCTGCAAGAGGAAAAACTGTCCTGCAGCTGAAGGTACTTGGGCATAAGGCACAGCATGAGAGTAGGGGTGGCAGAGAGAATTTGAAGAGAGAAACTGCTTTTGGGTTACTGAAAACATGCAGCATTATCTTGGGAAAGAGACAGGCTAAAATCCAACCTCAAGCCAGGACTAAATAGCAGCTTGATTTTTAAAGGTGCCTAATAAGGAGCTAGTAGGATTTCTTGCATCATTAGACCTCCAAATACCATGGCCTGAGGAAGTGAGTGTGCCCATTATGCTCTTGTATTGCCCATGTGCTCTGCTGTTACCTAGATGAACACATGCTTGGGATAAATTTACACTACATTTTCATGGATGCAAATTGTTTCATCATTAAAAAAAAGAAAAAAGAAAAAAAAAGAGGGGTAGGGATAATGACACCATTGCCAAGGTGTCAGTGATCCAGATCTAATTACTAGAACCTAATTTGCTATCTGAAAAAAAGAACCCAGTATGACAAGTAGTTATTTTACACACTCATATATTCCCATGGTCTTTCAGGAGGCCACAGCAGAAGGCAGTCATTAACAGTACTCAAAACTGTTACACACAATTAGGATTTTTGGAAAGTGCCTCATTAGACACCTAAATGCATAGTTCTGTTTAGAGGAGATGTATTTTCAGGTATGAGAAATCTTGATTAAGAAAGGGAAAAGGAAATAGGACTAAAAGCAATATGAAACAAGAGAAAGTCCAGAAATGAATGAGAATCAGAAGAGTCTTGATATGGAATTTGTAAAAAGACAGAAATCTATCAAAGAAATCTCATAATCAGAAGGGCAAAAATAAAATAAAAATAGCTGAGAAATGGTCAAGATTAGGTACAAAGGGCAGTCCAAAGAGAGAAAGGCAAGGGTTGTGTGCATGGCAAACACCCAGCCCAGGATCAGGGTACAATTGTGTCCCCCCAGGCCCCTGGACTGGCAAACCAGCTCCTGTGCAGCTGTGTGCAGCAGCCTTTGACCTGCTGTACAGGGCTGTGATGGGGTGGGTTAAACCACTCAGCCTCACTCTTCAGAAACTCACACTGCTAAAACAGAGGTTACAGAAAGCTCTGAGGATTCCCAGGGGCACTCCAGGCATCTTTTCAGAGAAGAAATATGCTGTCCATAGTGATTTACAGCATGATTCCCATCTATCCTGGCTGAAGCCATTTTCTATTTTCAAGCAAACATAACATTAGATTATTTGGTGTATATACCTTATAAAAAGTATTTTGGAGGAATTAAATAACTGGTGACCACAATAAATGTTTACATGAACAAATGCTCCACCTGCATGGATTTGCTGAGAAAGAATGGCAGGACCAAGCATGGGAGGAGGAGACCCTAGATAACACCTTCCACATCTTTACCAAATACTGTAAATTGTGTTTTGACAACTCTGATAAACATGAAAAATTAAATACAAACATTGCAAATATATGTTGGCACCAAACATGAAAGAGCAGGTATGTAATAACCTTAGCAACTTTTGCTTCAGGTACTCTACTCTTCAAGTGCTGTTTCTCTGGCTTCCCTGACTCTGCATGAGCACTGCACGCTTCATGTTGGGCTCTTTTCAATTCCTCCCCCACTCTCCTTCAGAGGTCAGTCTCAAGTAATAGCTTCTGCATTTTAGCTGTCAGCAATATTTCCTCTTCTTTTCTCCTGCTGCTCAGGTCAATCATCTTTTCCCACTGAGGCTGGAAAACCTGCCTGCTCCTTTGCTTTCTAATTATAATCTCCAATTCATCTTCCTTCACTTCCATTCAATTCTTGAACCATGTTTGTCTTTTTCTTTCTCTCTCTGCACTAGAATATGCTTTCCCCCTTCTCTCAGGATTTTTTTACAGTTGACCAGGGTAATACACAACTAGTACCTAGCATTTATTTCAATTCAGTAGATCCCTGTCCCTTCCTAAGAGTCACTGTGCAGTTTAAGCCCACACCACTGCACAGTTATTATGTGGAAGGAGCTAGAAATTCTAGCCTGTAGCAGAGGACCACGTGTGTTGTGCCTTCTTAGCCTCACTCCCTCTTTTTTATCTTCCCACAGCAACCACAAGTCCCACTTCTATCCCCCATGCTGAGTGGCCAGAGGAGAGCCTGCCATCCCTGTCAGGAATGCTGCCTGCTTCCACCTAGGAGCTGACAAAAAAGCAGAGCAAGAAGCTTCCAGAAGAACCACATGATGGTGCACACAGCAGGGCTGAGTCCTACAAGCCCTGGAAACATCCTTTTGGTCCCTGACAGTGACCAGCCTTGCTAGTGGGGTTGAAAAGGAAGAAGATCCAAAAAACTTCAATACACTGCAGCCATCAGATTTAGCAGTCTGATTTTTTTTAATAACTTTATCAGTATAGGTATGTATTAAAGCTTTCCTGGGTATATACATTTCCATCTAATAAAGCAAAATTAGCCTTGGGAATTGCCAATAGACAAATAATTCTTTTTAATCCTTGTCTTTTCAAGTTCTCATTAGATTTTATAGGTTGCACAACCAAAATACTGGTATTATTTAAGATAATTTAATCTCTGAGTAGCTCTGAAAGACATGTTACATTTAATTGACTTTATGTGTCACATTCAGAGCTTTCCAATGTTATCAGCAGGCTGGCCAGAGAGCATTTACTAGAAAGAGCCTGTCAGAAACGGTACCACCACCCACCCCTCTGGCTGTCTGGTCAGGACGGATGCCAGCTTTCCTCAGACTGTCACAGAGTGCTTCAAAACCCTTCAGCAGGCAGTTTTCCAGCATCTGGGTCAATTCAGACAGTATCTGAAGATGTATGTTTAACACATCCTTGAAAGCTCTGTGGGAAGGAAAGGTGCCTCAGGACCACGGATCCAGCTTGGGCACCTCTCAGGAAACTTCCATCTCTTGCCTTTATGAGCAGAGCCGTGGCCAGGGCAGTTTCCCCAGAGCACTGGTGAGGAGCAGCCTCTCTGCAGCGTGGTGCTGCTCCTCTTCCTGGCCAGCCAGAGCAGCCTGGTCCCACCAGCCTGGCAGGACAGCCGAGAAACACCGACTCCATTCAGAGCCCTCCTGCTGGAGCCAGCTGTACCAAGCCAGAATCTGCTTTTCAGCCTCTTAGGGCCATTTTTTCCCCCCTCCTGACAATTAAAGCTAATATAAAGACTTTTATTAGACCTTTGGAGCCAACAAGTCCAGCGATCTCAGTGTTATGACAAATACAAGATGCATTAATGTGTCTATATGGATTGAAAGCAAAGAGGTCTCGTGACTATCAAGAATCAGGAAACATGGCCATAAGGGTTTCTTTAACCCTTTTTATTAAAGCCCACATTCTTTCCACGCTGCATTTTTCCAGTAAAGCAAGCAGAATACTGCCACAAAATGTGGCCATAAAACAGAAAGTAGTGAAAACAAATGACATCTCTCATGTGTTCCCATTCTGGGCTATAGTTTTGCACAAAGTCAAGTTCTCATTAACACTGAAAAGGATTTGCAGTACCACCAGCTCACACAGAGACAGGAGAAAGCAGAATTCATTCCATCAATAGTACTCACGACATATTGAGTAACTAGACCCACAACAACAGGGAGTAGAAATTCGCAACAAGAAAATTTCTTGGGTAAGGCCTGAGACAAAAAAAAAGTTGAGGGTACCAAAAATCAGAAACTCCAGAGTAAGTAATGGAACACACATTTAAGTGAAAACTGGTGCACAGTATGGGGACAGTGAAATAAAACATCACACAAAGATAATGACCCTTGTCTCAGCCAAACCAGCAGAATCACAGAATGGTTTGGTTGGAAGGTCCTTAAAGACCACTCAGTTCCAAGCCCCTTGGCACAGGCAGAGACACCTTTCACTAGACCAGGTGGCTCAGAGCTCCATCCAGCCTGTCCTGAATTAACATTCCTCATTATTTCACTGGGGATATGTATCCACAAAAATTCTGTGTCGCACATGCTGCAAAGGAATATACGTGGAAATCTAAAAGAGTCTATTTTTGTCTGTCATCATTAAATAATATCTTAATTAATCAACAGCTTGTGGCAGCTCCCTCATCACAGAACAGAAAAATAAGTATCAAAATACATGACAAACTGGTCATCACAAGTCAGAGAAAAAAACCAAGGAAAAGTTCCAAGGCAGTGTCCAGATCTGCTCACGTAGCAAAGGAAACAGAGAAAACCACATCAAATCTCCACTGAGTTTTTCTAGTAGGTTAATTCTGAACAACAATAGAGTTTCAAAATTAGGCTGTGCAGGCAGGTGTAATCATTACAAAGACTGATAAAACACCAGTGTTCAAACCTTAATTTAAATCTCTGGTAGAATTCATATTAAGAGACATATTATCTGGTTTCTGTTAGACTGCTGTGAACTTTCCATTATATAAAGTAGTCTGTAAAATATTTTCCAGTAGACTGTTTGCTGTCCTAATTATACAGTGGGATATATAATCCATATAATTTGTAGCTCATTGTCTCCATGGCAATTTTCCAGCAGTAAAAGAGTAAACCCATTGTATGTTTTTAAGTCAGTAAATAGCTCAAAAACAAAATAAATTTATTTTTAGAGATCTAATTCTCCTCTTTTGATTGTTTTTCTTAGACAGGAAACTTTTTAGTCTGATAGAGATCAAATAGGGATCAAAACTGACAGTTTTAAGACTATCAAATCTAGAACAGAAAGTTGACAGAGATTATAAAATACCAGTTTGGGGGACTGTGCTTAAAACTGGAATTGTTTTGGTTCAAAGGACAGTGAATTCATTAAAGAAGTTACTAATAAAAATCGCTGTGGCCTTTTATTTAGTTTTCAATATAAAAATTATTTGACATTTGCATCACAAACTCTGTCCTCCCTAAGGGAGCAGTGATTTCTCTGTACACAGTGTATGCTCTCTGGAACACAGAAAGGTTACTGCCAGGCAATCAATCACTCCAACCACCCAGCAGTCTTGTAAACAGCCAGCCAAACTGTTCCCTCCAGGTCGCCTTGCAGCTGCTTTTCGATTTGTGCAGCGTATAAATACATATACATAATCAATATTGTAATTTAATTCCCACCCTCTAATGCTACTGTAATTCCTGGCAGATTCATTCTTAAAGGACTGCACCTGGAAAGAGTACAAGGTGATAACAACAGCTCAGTACTTTTTAGGGCCATCAGGAAGATGCTCTCAATCACAACAGGCTGCTCGTGCCACAGTGATGGCTGGTTAGTGGCTCCATTACAGCTGCCAGGTGCTTACAGTTAGTTTTATTCCACATAAATCCTAGGGCTGATCAGAATAGAATTTCAACAGTGATAGTATTAATAATAGTGGGGAAACAGGAAAAACATTCCCCTGTCCCAAGCCATGTGACTCCCATCACCCTTGCTGCTGCTGCAGCCCTGAGCCCTGGTGATGATGAGGGCTGTGCAGGAGGGAGAGGAAGGAGAGGAAGGAAGACAGATTGATTCCAGGTGCTCCACACCAGATGAAAAGCTTGCAGAAGTGTCAGCTCCCCTTGATTTTCAGGCAGTTTCTGGGTCAGTTCATGGTCCCAGCTCCACTTGACTTCAGCAGGGCTGTGTCAGGACATGCCTCTCTGAAATGTCAGGCTGCCTGCCAGGTCAGGGTGTGCAGGAGGGAGCACAATTTGCTGTCACGCTATCCCTGCAAAGACAGGACAGCCTGCTCTTGCCAGCAATGGTTTTGTGAACACAAATGTATACACAGAGCTCACAAACAGAATTACTCGAGAACAAAAATATTTGTGGTACCATTCTGGGGTGTCAGAGTAAAGAACAGTGAAAACAAGAAACATTTGTTCTCCATGAAGGCAGTGAGTTCAAAAGGGTTTTTTTTAAAAGAAAAAGTGTATTTTAAAATCCTAGGAGAAAAACTCCTCAAAGGCTTTTCAATCCTAGATCTCAAAATACCTGATAAAAAACAAAACCACCATTCCTCCTTTTACAGGCAAGTCAGGAGGTATAACAGACTTATCGAGGGTCAACAGAGAAATGTAGAAGAGACAGAATTAGAACTCATTTCCCAAATGAGGCAAAAAGGTTTTCCAAACCACAGAACTCTCAGAATTAGAGTGGATATACCTGTATACAAATATATATATATATATATATATACAGAGAAAGAGTACTGTAAGGCCTCTTTAAGACTATCATAATTCCATGCCTTATCTTCTAGAGCCTATTCATAAGTGATAACATTTCAGGGCCAACCTCAGCAGGTGAGACACATGTACTGAGCCTAGTAATTTCTGACAGCTTTAGTAACTGCATTCTGATTTCACAGGGTGTGACCAGTTTAAAAGAGCTGGGGATTCTCCTCTTGTTACATGAATTATTTACCACAGTACTGCTACAGACTCAGTGCTTCAGGAGAAACTCCAATTTCTTTACGTCACTGTCCTTATATTGCTTTCCCAAAAAGAAGAAAGGAAAAAAAGAAGAAAAAAGAAAAAAAAAATCAACAGAAAGCCCACAAAAATGCTAGGCTATTTATTTAAGTTTATTTGATTAAAAGTCCCATTAAGGACAAAGGGATCACTGTGAAAATGCTGCAAGATTTCCAAAGGGGTGCACAGATCACTGGACTCAGTGCAGCTCTGGGATGCACCAGCAGCTCTAAACATTATTCAGGCAATAAAGACCTCATTTACTGAAGATATGCAACATACTGGAGCAAGAGAAGGCATGCACTGCTTCAAGCTCCACAAACAGAATTTCCTCTCTCTCTCCCTCCCTCCTTCCTACACTGAGCTCACCTTCCTTATTCAACTCACGAGCAGCTTCCTCAGCTGAAGAAATCAAAGAACAGCACCCCCATGGGTAAGCTCCACTGGGATATTCAGAAAAGCAACTTGTGCATCAGAAAAACCTGTGTCTGTACTCCCTGCTCCTTTTTGTACCACTACCCCCTCCCACACACACAGATCTTTTCAATCCAGCATTACTACCACAAGCATTATTTTAGGAATTGCTTTAGAGCTGAGCCATGCAATACATTCAGACAGTGGAAGTGGGGGAAATGACTGTCCAAAGAGGCAGGAGAAAAGCAGGCTTGCTCTGCATCCCTGTGCCTAACAGCCCTGCATTGCACTTTGCCACAGCAAAGGTGACTGGCTCCCAGCTTTGGTCCACGCTGAATGGCTTAGAGCTGTCTCAGCTGGAAAACCCAGCTTCTCTCTTCCAACTTCCAGGAGGTTCATTCTCCAAGTGTCTCATGATTCATGATGCTCATGGGCTCATTACTGACTGACCTTCTCAATGGTCAAAAGCAAGACTGTACAAAACCCACAGAAGGTGGGTTTACTCATGTGAGTAAACGTGTTAAAAAACTTGTTATCGCCATGGTTTTTGTCAGTTGGCTAGAAGGAAACCATCCCAGAGTACCACCAGGAAAGAAACAATAGGGTTCATCAAATGAAGGGCTATCACCAATATTTTACATTCATGTTCAGATACTAATTCATAGAGATCAGCATTCTCCAAAAGGAAACTGCTCTGGAGCAAAGGATCTGTCCTCTGCCATCTGTATTTATTAGCAGGGAGATCACGTTTCTCCCAATAAAATCAAGACTCTCATTCACAGGCTCAAACAAAAGAGCAGATTCTTCCAAAGGCATCCAAAAGAGCAGAGGAGCAGGGCAAGCCCACCTTCCATTACAGATGAGGCAAATAAAACACATTCCTGTCTGTACCAACATCCTAACTCTCATCTCAGCTGTGGCAATTGCACCTCAGAATAGCTCAATCCCCTTCAGAGATGCTGCTATAACACCTGTCAGTATAAATGGGATCAGAAACAGTGTGACATTGAACAGCAAAGCAGACTGGTGCCAACAACTGCTAGGAATTTATTTTTTTGTTAAATTTATTTCTGGGAGTATTATTTTGCATCTTATATAATCATTAGAGGTTTACATACTCTCCATATTTTTAAACACTCTTATATAGCTTTAAATGAAATGAAAAACATATGAAAAGGAAAGATATCTAGACTGAAAATGCCTCTGGAGTTACTTTGAAAAGTCATTTTTTTATCTTTTTTCTATCACAAAAAGATACTTTATTTTAAAGAGAGTGCATTCAGGTGATGAATCATGGCCTCAGCAGAGATTTTAGAGTCTGTGATTGAGTCATAAAGGAGAACAAAGCTGAGAGCTGAGCCAGGGTAGCTGGCAGTTGAGAAGACAAGGACACAGGCAGCAGGCTGGGGGTGAAAACATACCAACACCGCACAAAGGATAAAGGAAAAAATTGTCAAGGCCAAATAGAGGCATTCAACTCTCACAGCCCAACCCCATGAGACTGAATATAAGCTTTTCCTTCTTTTAATGTTTCATCCTAATCTGATATTGACAAAGATTATGATTATGTCAGACATCAGATTATGTCTTCTGAAAAAAGCCTAATGCTGTTTCAAAATTAACGTTTCATGTTACATATTCTCTATTTTTCAGGAAAAACAGAAATTATGCTTTTTCAAAAGCTTCACACAGGTTTTGTATTGCCCCAGATTTCAACTTTCCTGTCAGTGGAGCAGAGATCATGTATAACTGACATTTTTCCTGTTTGTTCAAGTGATGTTTTAAGAATAGGAGGTCTGACGCCTTCTTTGGGGGTAGGGTCAGGGGGGTGTAAATTTTATATTTATGTCTTCTCAGCCCTAGGCCTTTGCATTGACCAATTTATTTTTCCACTTACTTCAAGCCATCAGCCTATCTCTGCCATTAGCTCTGATTTATAGTGCCTAAGAACATAATCCAATCATGAATCTTCTTTGGGAATGCTGTAGTGGCATGAAAAAAGAACTCCATTTAGTACTCTTCCTAGAACAGGAAACATGAAGTTTCCAGGGCTATCAAAAACATGAGAGACTCTTTTGTCTGACATTCCCTTTCCAACCCTTGCAAAGTTCCTGTTCAGCAGAGAGCGAGCACATCAGGCACCTCCAGGTAAGGAAGAAAGGGATTTCCCATCTGGCAAAACTAAGATGTCAAAACACTCCCTTCTCACAACCAGATATAGCAGAGAGCTTTCAAACCTTTTCCCCAGCAGGAAAGAGAAAGACTGGTTAACCAAATTAACCAAAAACTAGAATGAGGGAAATCCAGAGCTCAGACTCCCATTCTGAACTGGGCAGAGCAGCCTCAGCTTCTACAAGAGCATCTCACTTGGGTCATTCAGAGGTCTCTGTGCAGCTAACCCCTCTCAAATTTCCAGTTTCAAATTAAGAAATCTTATTGTTTCCTGTCTCTTACTGAGAGTTAATAATTCTAACAAATCCCGATTTTTTTCACCTAAACACTTCTTAATAAAATTCCACATCTTGTTCGCTGTCAGGCCATGCTTTTGTCACATATTTCATAGAATTGGTATGGGGTAGGATATTCTATTTTAAAACAATGCAGAGGAAGGCTGGAAAGTGTTGCCTCACTAAACCTCAAAGCTTGCAAAATGAGGATTGCAAACAAAGAGAGCAGGATTTATTTATTCAGTCAATTTCACGATCTCACTGATGTTATTCCTTACTTTTTCCTGTCTTCATCACTTGGCCACTTCTGCTGTAAATCGTCTGCACAGAGTGGAGGAGGGTTGTAAAGTGATCTTTGGATTTATTACACTACATTTGCAGGATAAGGTTCTGTGATGTAGAATGCAGAGGATTCCTATGGAAACCTGAGCACTCTTTGGTCATTTTGATCTTTTCATCCAAAGCTTTCTGAAGTCACATAAGTGACATAGGAGCCTAACCCCTGAGCTTTCAGTGCAACTTGTGCCTCACTGTTAATGTTCTTTTCAAAGGCAATTTAGAATATAGTCAATGTTACATGGAAATATCAAATACAGTTCACTTAAACATTGTTAGAAGAGTTTTGCAATGTGGTTTAATAGCCAGGAGTCACCATTTCAGTCTGAAATATTTGGCAATTTTATATAGGAAGCGCCCTGTACTCCTGTGCAGTATCACATCATGTTCTCCTGAATACCAATGAAGATACATCTTGGACACTGCAGTGCAATGAAGAGCAAATTAATATCCACTGATCTGCCACTTGTCATAAAAAGTCTTGCCAACAGTTCTCACATGCCCCTTCTCTATTGTTTTGTCCAATCAATAAAAAGACTTTCACATGAAAATGGAGAGGAGTGAGCGCTTACTCGTCTTGTAAAGCGCTGTACTCTTCTGAGAAATGTTTGGCAGGTTCTGCTTCTTACAGTAACACTTTGCTTTAATGGCACTTTAATGCTGACTTGACAGTGGAAGTCCCATAGAAATGTTCAAGGCATCCACATTAACGCTAAATAAAAGTCATTATGATTTTAGAGACGTGCCAGGACAGAAATATCTAATGTGGCAGACTCCTGGGGGCACAGTGGGAGATGCGGGCTAACCTTTGGAACAGGCTGCTAGCCTGAAGATGCAACAGTCTCCTACACAGCACAGCAATCTCCTCACCGAGGTACCCAGCCCTCCTAAGGCTTCCTCACTCTTCAAATCAAAGTTGTTCTCAGGTCATTCCCTGGGGCGAGGGGACAGCAGACAGGCAGGCAGCAGGTACAAACAGCACTGCTTGTAACAGAGATGTTCTGCCAAGGATGAGCTCTGTGACTCCTTCAGAAGCTTGGAGCAGACAGAAGAGATCTTGCTGTAGCACACTGATAGTACATATTAAATGTGCAAGAGAGAAATGCAGCATAAAATTTGCTGAGATTTGGACTGAAGTTCAAACTTAATGAGTGTAAATCATTCATGGTTTGAATCCCCTACTAGAACAGAGAAACCCTGAGTCAGTTGCTGGATTTATCCCCTGCTCCTGCTTCCTCCTCACAGGGAGAGAGGATTTTGTCCTTGAGAGTCCCTTACTCTGGCTACTGGTCCAGAGAGGGGACACGTGTCTTCCCCAGCTGTGTACAGAAAGACATGTATTAACTGGTGAGCCCACTGGTGTGTTCACTGTAGCTGGAAAAAAATATAAAGATCTTCTTTTCAGATGATGAATGAAGCTACAAAGGCCAAGACCAGAGCCACTCACTGTGTGTATTTTACATGTATTCTTCTTTCCCTTCCCTCCACGCACATCTGAGCAAGCACAGAAAACCAGACATGCAGGAGTCTCTCCAGTTTTCTACTTTTTCTCCCAAAGTTAAAAGCAGATTTTCAAGAAGAGAAGGTTCAAGCCAGGCAAAAATAAGGTCATGCAGCTACTGAGGAGAGTCTCACCTTTGGAACAAAGAATAAGCTGGATCCTGAAGCAAGGAAGTTAATTTTCCTTCCAAAACTTGTCTTTTAAATGCTAAATACTGTTGACCCTGACACTCATATCTATATCAAATTACACTTTAAATCTTACTCATCTCCAGCTCTTTATTTAAGCTGCTTTGTCTTAAGCCAACCCTAAACAAGCCATCAGTTTTTAAGTAAGTCATGTGTAAAAATCACCGGTTGAAAGCCAAAACACTCCAGCTGCTTGCAGCATATCAGCCTCATGTTTCAGCATGACTTCATGGGCAGGGAGTAGCCTGGTGTGCAATTTCCCATCATTTGTCTGCCCCACAAAGTTTCTTCATTGAGGCTGCTGGACATTTAGAGCTCAAATAAATCTGAAAAATTAATCCTTACCTTTCTTCAAAGCAAATTTCTGTGTTGAGGGAGGAAAATTGTTCATAAAGAGTGGACATGCATAGCCCTCACTGCAGTGCTATTTCTGATCATTGGCTACTCTGACATGGATAGGAAAATACTGCCAATTTTAAAAATGTGAGCAGCTTAATTAAACGACCTTCATTTCAAATAATACAGACCAAAAGTAATTAATAAAAGTGATGCAGAAATCTCTGCAATAATATTTCATATTTACTGTTGGAGAAATAATCCTTTAAAAAGGTCAAATGGGCTCCAAAGGTGCAATTGAGAAGAATAAATTCTCATGCAAGTTCAAATTCAGTTATGGGCTACAGAGCAGGTTCCAGGCAACGTCTGCGTGGCGAGACAGCTTCCCTGTTTGCAGTAGCTACAGAGACAGTTTCTCCATCTGCAAAAGAGATAATGGTGTTGACCTTCTTTGTGCATTCCTCTGACATCCACTGATGAAAAAGATGCCATAATAAATACACTTTCCCCATGTAATCCTGTGAAGTTTCTGTGCAACAAAGCAAGAGTTATACTGTCTTTTTCTGCCCCAGTATACAGACTTGCTCTTGAGAAAAAGGCAAGAAAAACAGAGAAGACAGCATCCTGCTAGGAATAGAGATATTCTTTGTTAAACCACAACAAACCACTAGGAACCAAGCCATGAGGGTAGCTGCCACCACTGCCAGCACTAAGCCACCTCCTTTTCCATGAGCAAGCCTGAAGTGAGCAGCAGCTCATGATTCAAACATTAAATTTTAAAAATTCCAGAAGCTGGCTGTTGTCTTCTGCAACCATGACAAACCTCAGCAGGTAACACAAGATTTGTGCCTTTTATTGTACAGATAAAAGAGTAGAGACCAGAATATCATTAGCCTTCATTTCATAGGCAAAAATCAGGGCAAATATTATTAGAAACATCTCCCCAGAGCAGAGCATGCAGACCTGGGACGTATCCACTGCAGCCCAGGGCCTCAGATCTGCCTTCAGCAGCACAGGCCCAGAGCTAGAAATTTCCTCATGTACACAGAAGGACAGACTGTCAGGCCTTTTGTAACCTTTCTTTTTATATACCTTTTAAAATATATTTAGCTCTTTGCTGAAAGGCACAAAGTGTTTTGCATCAGGGATTGCCCAATAAAGTCCTGACTGCTTTACAGATATCATGGCAGATTCAGTTTTTCTAAGCAGCCCACAGATATGTTTTTAAAGACTATCAAACTTTTACTGTGATTCAAAAGTTGAAGCCACAAAACAAGTTCAGAGCCTAAGAAATAAATCTCAGGTCTCATTTAAAATATACACAAAAGAGTTTTAAGTTATTTGCAAACACACAGAGATATATCAGGTCACCTTACTGACAGCACGATCTTCCTTTGCCTCACTGCTTGGGTGAAAAGTTGAAGCACCCAGTGGAGGGACTAAAACACTGCTCTTTTACCCCAAGAACAGAAGCAGCACTGACAGCAGTGGGGCACAGCTCCCACATGGCCTTTCACTTCAGCTGGGAGCTGTAGGGATCAGCATTCCTGAAGCAGGGAAATGAAACCATCCTCCATGCCTCTCCCAAGGCACAGCATCCTCTTTGTGAGGCTGCCAGGAGCACTCACCACTTTTCATTATGCCCACCTAAAGCAGCTGCAGTGTGTGATGCATTTCCATTACAGATGCAGGCATTTGGGTATGGCCAGCCCAGCTAAATTTACCCACTGAAAGTTGCAGTATTTTTTTAATAGGAAACAATACAAAAAATACTGCAACTTTATTTTTGTTGTCTCTTGTTCCAGTATATAAGATTTCTTCCCTCACTTTCAAATAGAAGGTGTGAAGGCTCCTAAGGAGAAAGTTTATTTGCTAAGAACATGATTTCTACAGCTTTTCAGAACTGGAAAGAAAAAAGGCAAGAGCATAGAAAATGGAAAGGTAGGAAAGCTAGCATATTTGGAATAGTATTATCCCAAAATGCAGCTCTTATAGTGCATGGATCCTGTCCACCCTCAGTGGATTATTAGGCCTGAGTTTGACATCTTAACAGGAGAGATTACAAAAGCTCTCACACATAAAAGCAGCAGTTGGGAAGTACAGAAATTAATTTCTAGCATGATCTACATTCTTGAGAGGGGTAATGTTAAATCTGCCAGGAGAAGGTCAAGACCACACAAAGAAAATAAATCAAGGCATCGCTATGTGGACCTGTCTAAAGGTTAAGGATCTAAAGGATATGCAGATACTCTAACATATAAACAGCCCCTGGGGGATAATTGCTTAACCAAGTCCATTTGAGCAGTTCTGAACAGATGGTTTAGTAGGTATATCGACTATTGCCGTGCTTTGTGACACTATTTATCACCTGCTGAGACTGGGAACAAGTGATACTGTAGACACGTAGCTGGTTCTCTCTGTAATCTTGTGTATCCTTGCAATATCCAGTGACCCAGAAATACATTCCCAGAAGTGCCATCTCCCACAGGCAGCAAGTACATAAAGTAACATTGGATAACTTCCTGGAGGAATAAAGCCTGAATAGATTAACCACAAAACAGGTTGTTTGGCTGAATTTTCTTCTCACTGTAAATTACAGCTGTACTGTTAAATGCACCTGAGATAATACTGAAGCTGCTGGAAGTATATAAAAGACTCATCAATTTTATTCTTGGCTCCAAATGCAAAGCCCATGGCTGCTCAGCTTGTTGGCCCAAGTTTCTTCAACCACAAATACTCTTCCACCTCTTCCAGGCATCACACATACCAATACTGAATGTTTTACCTGAACTTCTTCCAGTTCAGGCTAAGAATAGGCTCACACCAGTTTATTCAGGGCAAGCATGAGCACGGTGGAAGTGTGATGGGGAGAAGGCTAATCTCTCCCTGCCAGTCCCATCAGGGCACTAGGGAGACAAAAAGACTCCTGCCTGCACAGGTGGCCAAAGCCAGGTTTGTGCATCACTAACTTCTCTGTTACAATGGTGAGTAGTAAATTGGGTTACACTCCTGTTGCCTGCAGTGTAGCAAGCAATGATACTTGAAATAAATTATCAATTTGCATAGGACATGTAATAGCTGTACTGGGCACAAGCTCAGAAGCTGTCAGCTCTGAAAACTCTTACTGGGACAGTCACTTTCAGTATTGACCTTAAAAACACCCACCTGTTGTAATAATGTCCTGCAATTCAGCCCTACACTCTTTTTTTCTAGGATCCACTCTTTTAGAATCATTAATTCATATCAAACTCATATGATTTGCAGTTTTGCTCTTCTTTATCTGTGCATGAGGTTTGCAAAACAAGTGCACCACAGATCAACCCTCCCCAGCACAACCATGAGCAATACTTCACCTCCTTCCTGTCACAGAGCCAGCTTTCCCAAGGGAAAATTTTGATCCAATAAAACCTGAGTCTGACGTTTGGTTGGGACTTTTGGACATCTGGCATACATAGGGGTCTGCTGGAAAGCTCAGCCATGTCTGCAGTGTACAGACATCCACTGCACACAGCCCACACAGTGCACCTGAGCCTGTCCAGAGCAGTGGATTTACTGTGCCTGTGCTGGACAGATTCTTCATGGCAATGGGCTGAAATGACAAGTCCCAAAAGCACTGCACTCACAGAACATGTGTTGACCATATGTGTAGTGTGGGCAGAGATCTGGCCCATTCCCTTCACATTTGATCAGTGACTTTGCTTAATCAAGAGGAGTTTTGCACCTTGACACACCCCAGCCACTGTGCTGCAGCAGGCAGGGGGGTACAAGCTGAACAGAGAAGGCAACAGAACATTAATTAATAACAGAAGAGACATTAATTTGGTATACTGAGAGAGAGAGAGAGCAATTTACATCAGGAGTACAAAATAAGGAGTCTCTAATGGAAGGCAAGGAGATACTCAGTATTTTTTATCAAAGCTGGAGCAAGCAGTACTGTGAAAGAAGATACATTGAGTGTTTAGGTTCCTTGATTTCGGGTTCTGGGCAAGCACAAAATGCTCAAAGTTCATGCTTTAGGTCTCAGTGGGCTGGACCAGGTGCTTAGATCTGGAATTGAGAAACTGGGCTGCACTGGCCTATGATCAGTGCCTTAAACAGAGGGAATGTCATCATTCCTGCTCGTTCACTACCTTCCCCCCACAAACAGACTTTTTTCTTTTCTAAGCCGATGCAAGAAAACAGTTGCTAAAAAAGAATTCAGAACCTTGACAATTTGGACAATCCTCCACTAATCTTCCCTTCAGGGTGCCCACAATCCTTTAAAGCATGACAAACTGACAGACAGAGCTCCTTTATAGTCACTGGGCTCTATATCTTTATAAACTGGCTCTTCTGTAGGCAGCAGAAAACCTGGGAAGGCAGCCACTGTCAAAGGAAGGTGGAAACAGGCCTATTTAAGAGCTCTTGAGGGGCCACCAGATGAAAGGAAAAGATCTGTGCACAACAATAGGACTCTTCAGGTACAGAGGGGAAAAAAATCTTCTGCAGCCTTGTTGGAGGAGAATCCCACATGCCTGCTAATCTACTTACCAAAGGTTAATTGACATTTTTAAAAAAATTTGGAAGGCACTCAAAGCCAAAAAAACAGCTTTCCAGAGAGCAGAATCCTCCCCCCACCACTGTTGTGCTGCTTTAGATTATTTGTACCAGAGCCAAACTGATACGCCCTTGACACGTGCAGAACGTTGCAGCTCCAGGCAGCTTTTGGTTCAGTGGGGTTGAGAAAGTTGTGTGTGTGATGACAGCCGAGTTCATTCTCCCCCTCCATGTTTCATTTTCTTTTTAGGATTATCTCTGCTTTGATAGTGCCACCCTGATGCTTCCAAACTGGTGGGGGAAGCACACTGAAACCAGCACACTGAAACAAGATCATTCTGAGCTGTACCCAGGCTAGAGAAATTCTCCTATAGATTGGAAAGACACATGTCAAACAACTTTTAATAAGCCAACTCTGACACATTTCCAACTGCAAATTTCACACCATTTTTTTCCCTGGCTATCTGATATTGAGTTCAAAAACATTGCAGTGATAAACTAAGCACCTGCCATATGGCATTCCAACTGCAGAAGATGACCAAGCCTGAGCTCACAAATTATTTTTCATTCAGACACCAGAAAAAGCATTATAACAATAATGCACAGAATGGATATCCTGCTGTTGGGTAGCACTGTGATGCAGACATAGTCCATTCTGTCATAAAAAAAACACACACACATCTATTTACACACACACATACATATATATATATATATATATATGTGTATATATATATATGTATGTATAAAAGCTTTCCTCTCAGTCTAAATTTAGAGACTAGGATTATCATGAATGAACTTGGAAGATGAGAAACAAGATCTCTTAGATATCCATGTAAAACCCAAAAGCTGAATTGCATTACCAAAGATAGATTTTTCATGTATTACTGCATATAGTAAAAAGTAGTACAAGAATTGGGCAACTTAATACTAAGATTGTTTCCAAATGAACTATTACATGAACTCTAATACCATTCCAAATTTTCAATATTATATATGTTATTATAAGAGATTTAAACAAAAAACAAAAAAAGAATGTGGATGTCTGAAAACAGGACCTCTTCTGTTAATTAAACAATTTCCAAACCTATTCATTTACTTTGCCTTTTTTATTATTATTATGGCACTAAATTTATAAGTATGTCAGGAAATACACGTGCTGCACCTGTGGGAAAGCAGAATTAAGGTTAACACCTATGCTTAAAAAAAAGAAAAAAAAGATTGCTTTTAAAGATTATCATTCACAAGCTGTGCATACTAATGCTACTTCATCCTTCTCAGCAATTAACAAAGATGAAAAGAGAGACTGGCTAAACAAATAGACTTTGAAGCATCCTTTCATCTATTTAGGAAACTGGTGGGATCTTATTGCCATCACTTTGCTGTGTTTTATAGCTTCCTGAGAATCTTAACTAAAAAAAAATCAATCTGCTTGGAGCAAGTCCTACAGGTATTTTTCAAATTAGAAATACCTGAAAGTTTATCATCCCCCTCTCTTTCATAGAGCTCCTGACAAATATGATTGGGAAAGATTGATATTTTGTCTCCTCATTTCCTGTACTTGGAAGATATTTTCTCCATGAGTCACTATTCCAGTTTGTCATTCTTCCATTCTGGGGCAAGCAGGAACAGCTCCTGCCAAGAACCAGCCTCTCATCCTGAAAGGCCAGGACAAGGAGAGGCATCCACAGCAGGGATCACCTGGGTGGAACACAGAGGGGAAAAGTCACTTGGGAAATTAGATCGTGAGCTGAATAAATCCTGTGAGAAAACACTGCTAGCATTGCAAATTTGCCCCCTGTTTTGTGTTCCAGAACAATTAAATTCTCACCACTTACACCAGCAGTAACCATGCTACCTGCCCACATGCAAAGGTACAAGCAGACTAATCACACAGCAAGATAAAAACATCCATCTCAAAAAAGCTGCTGCTCCTCATCTGACAAAGTAATTAAAAAATCTAAAATGCATTACTTATTTTTGCCTTTGTCCAGGAAATTTTTTGATCAGGATTTGGGAAAAATGAGAATTGCAATACAAGAGTAGAAAAATGGAAAATAAAATTGCCTTTAACAAAAGAAAGTATCTTGCTTAACCTCTTCCCTGTCCTCACAAAATGGAGGAAGACTTGAAATGAATCTTGAATGTCTATGTGACTGTGAGAGAAGAAGGGGGAAAAAATAAAGAGAGAAAGTAAAGAAAACCCTCAGTGGGCTCTGACACTCTTCAGAAATTCAAAGTGTGGTCAGTGTGCTCAGGGATGCCAAATGCACTCTCTCATTGTGGCAGGTGACCCCTGAGCACAGGGCAGAGCCCAGGTGAGGCCAGGGCAAGGCTGGCACAGGGATTCAAACAGAGCTCTTCCAACAGAGCTCTTAAGACTGTGCACAATTTAAGCAGTCCTGTATTTAAATGCTCTGCTGAAAGAAGGCTTTTGTTTTGAAAGTTCCTGTCAGTGCTTTCTTTTAATAGGAAATCAATATATCATTTGTTTTCTAGAAAGTAGACACCCGTCCTTCAGGACTTGTGCAGCCAAGTTTAGCTCTGCTGGAAAATTGAGTAGTTTTGACCTAACTTTTCTTTTTTCATGAATGTCACTTTCCTTACCCTGGGGATAGGAGGTAAGTGAAAAGAAAAGGGAATGAACATTATGGTATAAGTTTTACCTAGTCCTAACCATGGCTGAATTACCAGCTCTTAATTATTTTCAGTGCTGGCAAAGCAGAAATCCAATGTGAGCTAAAAAGCGATTAAAAGATAAGAAAAATGTGATCTGCTTCCATTGTATTTGGCTTTTACACCAGCACCAGGAAGAAGAAAGTTGATAGGGCTGGTTGCCAAGAACTCTGCCCTGCAAGTAGACACAGATGAAGCTTGGCAAAGACTTGGCAACAGGAGAGCCTCAGAATAATCTTCTTTAATATCAATTCAAGTCACATAAAAGAGAGCCTTGGTTCAAGAAATAAAGGAGTAAAGTGCCTTACTCATCCTCAGAATAAAGTGAGGGGCTCTTGGGCTTTCTGAAAGGAACTGCAGGGGCAAGAATCAAGGAGCACATTCTGGTCTGTTCACAGGCACATGCAGCAGTTCACCACCTTAGGCAGACTGGAACATAAAAGCAGCCTGAAGAAAACAGCTTGAACCCCTCCTTCTCTTCCTTCCTGAATTACAGACAAAACCATAGCCTTGTTGCAAGATGTTTATTTACAGCTGCTTAGAGTAGAATGCAAGCAAACATCTTGACAAACAAGCTGCTTGATGGCTTCCCATTACACATCCAGAGTTTAGCACTGCTTCAGCTGAAAGACTAAGTCACTGGGAGAATACACAGAATTAAATCTGATGTCATTTGCCCACCTTCATCACTCTTCCCATGGAAGGCTAATGTTCAAAGACAGAACATCTCATCTGCAATCTTAGTAAGAAATAAATCACTGAACAGTCAATGATAAAAAGGGAACAATTTCAAAAGCAGCAGTTCATATTCACAAGGTACTAGATCTGAAGGAGTAAAAATATGATAAATGGCAGTTCCACAGTCACACATAGGAAATCCACACTTAAAAGGAAGACACTGAAAATTAGAATCAAACCCTGGATAAGTTATACTGAATCGTGTATACAGAGTACTGGATCACTTCAGTGACAAGTAGCCTGTTTTTTTAAGTTTCTTTTTTAATATTGACACTATTAAAATTTGTAAGCTGGGATATCCTGTTTTGGTATGTCTTCCCCTTTTACATAAAAACAAGCTTGTCTATCCGTGACAAGAAAATGTTTTTGAAGGGAGAAAACTCAGCCCTTTGATGCAGAATGACAGTCCTTGCAGATGGGCACAGACTGTACAGACAGAATTTCCCCCTTTGGCTCCCTTTGGCACATTGTGCCCCTTCCATGGCAGATATAAATATCTGCTTTAGCCGTGCTGCTGTTCCAGGGTGCTGGACACTGCACAGCAGAGGACACCACGCCAGGTGTGAGCTGCTGATGTGAGCCCACATTCTTCACAGCTTACACTCCAAACCTCCCAAGCCCTGACAATCCAAGGTTTCTGTATAAAGCCACTAGTTCAATTGCTTCTTCTGAGCAAACCTGCTTTTCTTAGAGCTAGAAGATTCCTAAGGGGAAGACAAATTAGAGTATGGCAACGGCAATGCCAAGGTCATGGATTCAATCCTGTATGGGCCATTCACCCAGGAGCTGGGCTTGATGATTCTTGTGGGTTCCTTCCAAATCAGGACATTCTGTAAACTCTGTAAACAATGTTTCATTCTTACCACGTTTAACTCAATACACAATGCAGCCAAGACAAGAAAAATGGGGCCTTGACACAGTTCTGCTGCTGGAGAAGGCTGCAGCACGTCCTGGCACTGCTGGTGCCTTGTCAGGCTGGTGCCAGCTCTGTATGGATCTGAAACAAGAGCCAGGGAAGCACAATTGGTCTCAAGACACTCAGGGCAGGAGCAGACAAATTGAACATCACACTCCTGAGGAGGCCTGGCACCTGAACGTGGGCACATTTGAGTATCAGGTAGAGAAGCAGTTTCAGTTATCAAGGTTACTTTCTAGGCAGACATGCAGTTTTTACAAAGCACAGCTTTACTAGCTTCCACTTAGCCCAGCCATTTAAGAATCTTAGGAATCAAAGTTGTTAACTTGTGCAAACATAGATGTAACTAAACAGGACCAAAACAGGCTTGGATTTGTTTGCCAGAACAAGCTAAGGTGTTTAAACTCACTGACATTAAGGATCCACACAAGTTTAACTGGATTAGTTTTTAAGTTAGTTTTGAAACTGTGAAATGAATTTCTTGATTGGGGTTTTTCTCTGTGTATATAGTATAAAATATAAACTTCCTTACCATTCTGTAAAGCACTTCCATCATTCCTGGCAAAAACCTGATTAACATGCCAGGACTACCATGTTTCTACAAGTCCATTTCATATGGTCTGACTGCAGCTCTTAAGTATTTAGCCTGCTTTCACCTCACTACTGCCTTGCTGCTCTCAGCTACTAATCCCCAAAGCAATAATCCCTGACCTGAACTTGTTCCGATTTCTTTCTTGTTTTGCCTCAGGTTATTCACTTTCCACTGCTACTCAACTTTCCATGGGTTTGAGTTCCCCTCCCAAATGTCTTCAGCAAGACTGTCATGCAGTAATTTCAGTGGAGAAGAAAAAACCAAAAGTATTCTAAATTCACATTCACATTGCAAGTAATAAAGACTAAAGAATATGATATTTTCAGTACTCGAGGAAGCTGCCATTCAAGACACTGACCCAATTTCCTTTTCAAATGAACAAATCAGACTCCCTTTAGCTCAGAAGGCAGTATGGATCCAAAATTTCCTTGAGAATTTTAATCATAATAGGCTTTTCCACAGAATGAATTTAGTTTTTATGTTGTACACTGTTTACTTTTAATGTCTACAAAGACTGTTGCAATTAAGATTCAGGAGATTCAGAACAGATGCCCAAAAACCTGCAAAGAACATCTGTGGAAGAAGGTCTCTGTTTAAAATAAATTCCTTACAAATATAGAAGAGTTAAAAAAAATATTTTTTTTTGGCTGTTCTGTTTGAAAATAATTTTAAAAAATTAAAATTCTGTCAAAAGCAAATATTTTAGATTTATAAGTATCTTATTCTATCAGCTGATTCAATTAAAATCCCATTGCTTCAGTGACTTCTATGAAAGTCAGTAATTCTATTTCCCCAGTTATTCAAAGAGTCCATTTTATTTTTGTCTTATTTAAATAACTACTTCAAACAGAAATTAGAAGCATGAACCTAAGAACTCTCCCCCCAATCTATTATGTACTCAAAAAGTAATCAAGTATTGTAAATGGACAAGCATATCATTGAATCATGAAAACAGAAGTTCCCACTGTATGTGAAGAGCTATGGAGAGAAAATAAAAGCTTCCAACTGTTTGTTATAAAAACAGACAAAAAAAGCCTTCCAGAATCTACTAAGAGAATAACAAAGGGAAATAGGCTATTGTGTCCTACTGTGTGGAGGGGGCTGGGGAGGCAGAGGAACAGCAATGAAACAATTCTCAGGTCTTACTTTTTTTGTGTACAAAGCCAAGAAAATCTCAGAGGAAATTACTTCCAGAGTCAGTGATAAGTGCTGAAATGTTTCCAGTGGAGAGCAGGATACAAATCCTTATTTTTCCTTTGTGGGTGAAGAGGTCACTAATGTGAGCCCAAACAGACCCTTCTCAAGCAGCAGAATGCTGCAGAGACACCAAGATCTCAGGAGTGGTGCTTCCCTTTCATGGGTAAATGAAAGTCACTCGTGGAAGCAAGCCTCCTGTCAGGTGCAGGCTCAGATCTCTCTGTGCATAACAACTGGATTCAGTCTGCTGTACCCATTTACTGGGGAAGGATGAAAAAAAAATAAAAAAGAGTTATTTTCCCAGAAAAACATGAAACAGAAAGAAAAGCTATTTTTAAGGACCAATTTGTTGTTACTGGTACACCTCATGAAGCCACAGCCTCTGATCAACCTCACCTGCAACCTCCCGGTGGGAAACCGAGTATCAATAATGGAGAGGTGAGAGTAGGAGAGCACCAAGATTAAAGAACTTCCTTGGCTGCCCAAAATGCTGGAAAACAAAACAAGGCAAACTGTTTCAAACACTTTCCTATTTGCTGCAAGTATTTAGCTGTGTACTTAGCACACTTGAGCCTTACAAGAAATTCAGGGAGGCTTTGGATTAGTGATTCACCTGGCCCAAGGAACACTGAAGGAAAGACTCCTTTCCTGCACCTGAAGAAGGAGGCAAGAAAGCATTCAGAACCCTGAAGCACCCTGTGGAGCAACTCTTCACTGCACAGCACAACAAAGTTTTATTCCACAGCTCCTCATCTCACTGGGGTACCTGAAAATGTGTGGAGCCTTTGATGATGTTTCCTTCAGTCTTCATCCATCAAAGCATGGGAAGCCAACCCATACCCCCACCTGCTCTGCTCAGGTTGATGTAGTTAAAGGAAAAGAGATGCTGAAAGATGGTTGAGGAGATAAAACTCAGGAAAAAAAAAATTTAAAATATCTATATCTATCTATATCTATATCTATATCTAATCTATATATCTATATCTATATCTATATCTATATCTCTATATCTCTATATCTATATCTATATCTATCTATTTCTATATATCTTTCCTAATTCTTTCAAGAACTTTTCAACTTAGATCAGAGCTGGTACGGTGGGGCTGAATCAAGAAATGAGTCTCTTTGGGGATGTCATCCTCCATGGAGACAGTAACATAAATACTGAGAAAAGAAATCATCCAGAGCTGATTAACTGAATAATCTGCAGCTTTTAGTGGGACCTTTAAAAGTTGCAGCAGTGATGCCTGGTCATTTTGAAGAGTTGCATCATTGTAGCTCAAACCAGAGTAGCCCTGGCTGTAGGCTCAGACTTCCTGGCTGTGGTGGGGAGCAGAGGGCAGGGAACACCATTAGAGGCATCACACTTCTGTCTTTGCCCGTCCTTCACTGGGCACATCAGGTCCTTAGGGTGCCCATTGGCATCTCCTGCCTCTGCACTGAGCCAGAACTTTCCAACCCCTCAGCTCCCGAGGACAGATTGTATTTCTTTTCAACATTCCCCATGGAGTCAGAGGCCTAAGACAAGAACAGACAGGAACCACTGCCATCTTTAACAAGAACAGTTTGACCCATTTCATTTCTAGATATTGCTGCATTCCAAACAGGTCTTTGCAAGCAAATCCTGTTCCATTCTAGACCTCCTTAAGTCTACTGTATGTGGCAATTTATGTAAACTTGGATTCACAAAAGTAGAGCCAAAATCACAAACCCTTGATATCAAGAGGCCAGCTCAAAACCAACATGTGAGCAGAGGAACAGATCACATGGAGCTTACAAAGCTTCTGTACTTACCTGAGAGTCTTGGGAGTAAAGAAATTGCTCTTTACACATTTGCTGTGCTATGGTCCCATAGTGGCAGTGGCATCATCTCTAGAATTTCAAGAAAGGTGTCTTTTCTTTCCCCTGCTCTTACCACCCCATCCCCTTTTTCTTCTTCTTTGTAAAATCATCATTTCTTCAACATCTCCTATCAGTTTTTCAGGAACAAAACATTACTAAAAACATAAAGCACGGGGAAAAAGTGAATAAATTCCAGGACCTTCTATATGCAATATAGAACAAAATTAAGTAACTATGCCATAATGCAAACTAAATCCCACCAGTTAATCACAGCCAGGTAGGGTTCATGATATAATCAAAATAAAGGGATCAAATAAAAAAATAAATCACAACAAATGCAAAATTTGAAACAGAAATGTTCAGAGAATTGGAATTCAGTTTCTTAGTTCAGTCATGCTCACTGAATTATTATTTACTTCACATTTTCTGGGAAACTTCAGTGTACCTGATGGATATAGATATAGGTAGTCAGACCTGAGCCCTCCAGCTTGCTGTGACATTGCTCCCTTAACAAACATGACTCAGCTGTGGATCCCTATAACCTGAGCTCATTGAAGAGACTTCTGGGCAGGAGTTCAAGAGGGCTGCCAGTCAATAGCTGTGTTTTATTACTACAGGATCAATTATTCCACCATCATTCTTGGTGAAAGCATAAGAACAGGTTTGGTGGGAACTCCACAATTTTTCAAAGAGCTCAGTTCCAGCACTGCAGATGCTGTGCTGAAACCGATGTCACTGCCAGGATAAAGTGCCATTTGACAGATGGAAGTGCAGTTTTTGTTAAAAAGGCTCTTCATCTTCCTATTTCAAAAGCAGACTTCTTCTTTGTTACTCATTTACGGCAATCCAGTTCCATTTTATCTGAACAATTCATCTGGTTCTCAAGTCAGATTTATAGTGTAAACAGCAACAAAAAATGTGAGGAAGATGTCACCCTCTGAGTTTCCTGTAAAGCCACCCCCTTAAACACCATACCAGACCAATTCTGGAGCCTCCTCCTGTGTAAGCAGTCCCAGCCAGAAAACAACTGAGTCAGGAATATTCATGTTATGAACAGAGCAAAGGACATATTAACTGTGGTCTATACTATCTAGAAGGTCATCAAACCCATCTTTAAGCAGTTTTATGACATACACGAGAATAAATGGAACAAAATATCATTGTCAGAAAGTTGAATTTCAGCATAATGGGCTTTTCCTTGTTTGTTCTTTTTTTTTAATAAGAAAACAGATATAGCTGCTTTGTTCTTTTTATAACTCCTTCACTTGTTTCCAAATGCTACGAAATAAGCCCAGTCTTTCATTATTTTGCTTATTATGACTCTTTCACCCTTTCTTTTTAGTGCAGATTATTCAGAACATTTTAGCTTCAGGGAAACTCTTCTCATCATCTTTCTTGCCACGTGGAACTAGCTGAAAAATATTAATGAAAGATTCACTAGGGCAAATTTTCTATAAGTATAAGCAACATCAATATTTCAATGTCTGAAAAATGGGGCTATTCTCTTGCCTTGTGTAGGTTGTTTGAAATCATCGGACTTTAAGGGATTCAAAATTTCCTGCCAGGTTCAGTACACACCTTGCTTATGAAAATTCGTAGGGGGAAATGGTATTTTTCTTTTTAAACAATATTTGGGAACTAAGGACCTGCTCATGTTTTACAATATACTGGTGGTGTAGGTGGAAATGTGGCTGCTGATCTCTTCATCGTGGTCCTTGTAGACTGCTGCTTTCCCAGGCAGCTTCAGCTGTCACAGTTGCTTAGAGTCCACTGAGCTGTTTTTAGTTACTCATTCAAATATTCATAAGAACCGAGGGCTGCAGTTTGCTGTCTGGTAACAACTTCATTTTCTGCTCACACTGAGCTCGTCCTTGTGGGCTGCCTCTTCCCACTCAGATTGGCTTTTCCTCAGCCTCGTGAGCCTGGGAGGATAATGGAGTTTCCCTGGGAGCAGGCCAGAGGGGCACGTTCTACCTTTTATCTTTGCTCGGCTGCGTGATGAAAATAATTGCAGAAGACAGTTATGGATTAACAAAGAGACATGTGAAATGATCAAACCTGTATCAAGCACCGGTTTCTGCTACCAGAGAGAGCACATGCTTCAATTATTCACCTCACAGGACAGCTCACACCTTAGGATGGCAGCATTTTGGTGCAAATATTTACTACACGATATTGTACTTGAGCAGAGTAACGAAAATAGGTGTAATCTCATGTAATGTCCCTGGGAAAGACCAATGGCCTGTGACATTTCCCTGCATGGGGGAAATCACTAGAGTGCAACATTTCCATTATTTCATTAAAACTCTTGCTAAATAACCCTTCGGGGCAGCACAGTTTTGCCTTTTTAGCTAAAGGAAATAGCTGAAGAAAAGGAATCCACAACTGCTGCCAGTTAATAACAGTGTGTGGTAGGATTTCTAAGAGAAAATGCTACCTAGCGCAGACGAAAAGGCAGACACGCTTCAATTAGCGCAGTATTTACAGGAAGCTACACAACATCCTGCAGTTACCAGGGCGGCTTCCACCCCGTCGGGTATTTCCACAGCCAGGAGAAGGCACCAAGGAGGAAGCTCAGGCTTCCCTTGCCTGTCTGCACATCACCTTGCTGCTGCCTCACCTCTGTCCTCTCGCTGCTTTGTGCCAGCAGTTTTCCTGGAGGAGCCTGTGGGCAGCCCCAGCATTATCACCCACACAGAACAGGACATGATCCCTCCACTTTCATCTCTCCATGCAGCTGCAGCCCAGAATATGGGTTTTACAGAGACAGTTTTGAGTGAATGTAATGGGTAAGCCCTTCCCTGGGTATCAGCTAAACAAGTTACAGAGGTTTTTCTTTTTTCTTTATGGAAAAGGGCTTAACTTCTATCAATAAAATATGCTAGAAATGCAGCATCTTAAAATGATCATCCTTTTAATTATGCTGTCATGACACTTTCCTTAAAGATTGTCTCCTTCAAGGCTTAGACTGAAAGTGTTTATTTACACACTTACTGAACATAAGTACATAATAGCAGCAGACAGCAGGGAAGTCTTCTGGATAAGCTACAACCTAAATTTTCCCTGTCTGTCCTGTTCCACCCCACATCCAAAGGGGAAAACAAAACAAAACAAACAAACCCTGTTGTGGGTTAAGCAAAAAAGGTGATGGTTTTGAAGCTAATGAGTGATAAAACCACCTTTGATCAAAAGCAGGGAGCGTGGGGAAAAAGGAGTCCAATAACACCATTTGTTTATATTAGAGGAACACCCACTACTGCAGACACTGTTAAGATACTGTCAGCGTTTCTATTATGATCCCATATTTCAGAGCTTTATAACTTGGCCATGAGAAGTCACTTTTAAAATTGAATCCAGAATATAGAGTGATTTTAGCTACATTCAGTATATTATTGTCACCATGTGGACACCAAAAATAGGTAATAGAAATAAATAAAAAACAGCTACTGCTAAACTAAAACCGGGTGTATTTAAGAGCTCTCCATGCCAGAGACATCTCAGGCCCAAGCCACTCAGGTAATTGTTCTGCTCTCTTTAAAACAAAAGAGTGGACAAAAAAGTACCTTTTATCTGGATTTTTAGTTTGTATTGTTTCTTTTTTGGTTGTTACTATAGCTTCCATTCAAGAAAAATCCTGAATAAGCAAATAATGCAAGAGCATTATAAAGTATGTTAAAACCACACATGAGGAATAAGCACCAAAACAATCTCTGCTTCTGCAGCACCTGCAAGACTTATTTGTTTCTTTGTGGAGACAGAAGGAGCAGAAGCTGTGCAGTCAAGGGAGGGGGCAGGGAGAGCCAGCTTGCTGGATTTTGACCTTTGATGAAATCCCTTCAGCCTGTGCTCCCAATCTATTTTTCCTTCAAGTATTTTTTCTTTCCGAGGCTTCTGAAGAGCAAAGGTTAATGAAGTAATCTATAAGTGAATGTTAACATATGCAACGTATGTAGAGAAAAATGCACATCCCATTTTTAACATTTCTCTGGAAACAACTATGGCCTCTTATAGCTGCAATTTTGAAAGAATGCAATTATGGTATAGAATTTCAGCTACCTTTGGGCTGAGGCCTCTGGAGCCGCACAAAGAATTAGTGTATTGTTGTGCAATACATTTGTGAAATCGTGGTCCCCTAATATTCTCCTCTAAAGCTACAGAGCAATTCATCTCAGCGAGAAATCATGTCTGTCTTCCCTTCTGTTTGCAAAAAATGTCTATTAGCAGCCTAAAGGCTTCTTTTCAGTTTCCAGAAATCAAAGATGTGTGTCAGCTAAATTAGCACTGACTAATGCAGCAAAAGAGCTGCTCTGCTGATGGCAAGAGGCACTCGCCAGGAGTCAAGCACTGAAGGCAACAGATGTGGTGCTGCTGCTCTCCTGGAGGAGATGAAGGTTCTCCACCAAACTGGCTTGTGCACACTGGCCAGCTCTGCCAGCCCTGTCCACGTTTGGGTGTGAGCAGAGATAAATCACGAGGAAAGAGGTTGGACCAAAGTCAGTTGAGCAAATCTAAATGACAATGGCAAATCCAACACGTAAAACTGCATCTCCCATCATCATCAGACCTGACTCCTGGTGTCCCAAAACCAATGATTTTTTGTTGTTTTCCTTAAAGCAGATAACAGAGCATTTAGTTCACTGGCAGAAAGAAAATCCAGGTATTCCTCATTTTGTGCAACTGGTTTAGATTCTGTACCAGGAATATCATTGTCCCAGAGAGCCCCAAGTGTAACATGGCTTAGACTTGTCTAATTGATAGTGCAAAATAAAGGTGGGCAGCACTTTAGAGATCAGATATATTGTTCAGAATAGCTTAAACTTCAGCCATGAAAGATGGAAATCCAATTTACAACCAAACTGTTCCCAATATCTTTTTTACTTCAGCTAAGCTTCTGCTCAAGGTGTTTTTTCAGAATTTATTGACAACACTGATATTAATGATATCTAATGAAAAAAAAAGTCAATTACTATCGTCAAGCCAGTTCCTTAACACCATTTGGAGGCCATTGGATTACAAAGTAACTTCAGAAATTTTGGTTTATCCTACAGAAAAGCCTGACTACTACAGGCACTTTTACAACTGCTGAAGACACTTGGCTGCTGAAGACAATATATACATTCATAAAGCCCCAGAAGAACAAAATCAGCACCTATTAACTAAAAAAAACAAAATTACATTTTGATCAAGCAGCATCACTGTTCACTAATACTTTGCCATGCCTAGGCCTGAAAGAATTCAGGATAAAGACTGAGATGCAAGGGTGACACAGCTGCTGTACTTAGGTGCACACCAGGGCTTTGCAAGGCACATGAGCAGTGACATGAGCCTTCTTCTTGCACCATTCCCTGCTTGCCAAGCCCTCATATTTTCACCAAGTCTGTTCTCAATTCTTCTGTTGAGTGGTTGCAGGTTAGGTGCTGAATTGAAGCACATAATTATTGACCCAGATCCTGCCTTTCCATTTTAGCCAGATCCTGGTTTGGTCAGAACTCCTCTATACATTGAAAGAGCAAGGAAACTTTTACTTAAACCTGTTTAAGGCTGAAGACTTGTGGCTAAACTCTGCTGTGGGTCTTCTATACTCTGTGAGTCCACAGGACCACTTGAAATTTCATTTCAGCTTTCTGAGCTGCAAGAACATAACATACTCTGGGAGCTTCTGCCCAAACCACCACACCAGCACAACCACATTGCTCACACAAAGCTCTTCTTTCCTTTAAGTCTGTATTTTCCCATATACATAAAAGAATTGCCCTTACACCAGTTTTTCAGGATGCATTCTCCTCAACATTTGCATGAGGTCTCACATAAACTCTGAACAGCCTAGTCAAACAACAAAATACTTCATGTTTTACATAATAAATCAGCTTTATCACGTTTGCAAAACAGTCACCTGTGAGACACTTGCTGTACTAACAAACAGCAAAGCCCTCTCCTTTCAATCCCCCAAGTATGGCACAGCATATGCATTACATCAGAGCTTCTTCCTGCAGCAAATTCTTTATTTCTAACACAATTTATTAGCAGCAGCCTGAAAAACATCTCCTTATTCTTTAATAATGGTTAAAAAACAAACAAAAAACAAAAAAAGAACCTCTAAACCATGCAGTGGCAGAATCCCTAAAACATAACTATATGTATGTAAATGCAAGAGACTTGGAAATTTTCATTGAAAAAATGTCTGTGCTGTTACATATGAAGGCAGGGACCACTATAATGTCTTTTCACTTATCTTGGCAAAAATAAGAAGGGAATTGCAGTATCAGAAAATTTAACTACAATAAACAAAAGAGCTTGAGTTGGCCTTGTTTTTTAAATTTATATTATAGACATGTAGAATAATTATCGAAATTTCCTGGTTGGTAAGGATTACACTCTAGCAAGTTAATCACAATAACTACATTTGCTTTTCCTTTCACTTGGTCCTGAACTGCAACAATGAATCATTACAGTGTTGCCTGGCCTATAAAAAATAAAATAAAATTAAATAAAAAAATAAAAATAAAAATAAA
>NC_031778.1:7771139-7813870 GCF_001522545.3 Parus major
CCCTCCCTCCCTGCCGGGCTCTCCCGCAGCGGCCGCGGCTCCCGGGCCGACGCTGCCCCCTGCCCGCGCTCCGCGGCCCCGCAGCTCCGCTCCGGAGCTCCTCCAGCCCTTCTGGCCATTCCCCTTCATCACCACCCCAAGGGCTGCGGGCTGCCCCCCTAAACAAGGGAGGAATAGGAAGAGCAGCTCAAAACCCCTCTCCTCTGCCTCTTATTCCCCATCTCTCTCTCCACTGTACCTGAACATTTAGAGACTGACTTTCAAAATTATGTGGGAAAATAAAACTTTCCAGAAGCTTATCTCCCCACCATGCAACAATTCCAAATATTCCCAACTGCAGCCAGAAAACACAGTTGCTACTGTGCTCTCTTCTGTGCCAAAAACCTCCCCAAAATCCACATCAAGCAGTCTTTTCTCCCATTTGCCCATTAACTAGTGCCCATTAGCTAAAGTCTTAAAAGATTTGATTAGCATATATTGAATTTTACAGTACTTTGATTAAGACAATTTTATTTTAACTGGGAAAATGAGTAGTTTGGAGCACTGACTGAAACAAAAAGCAGCCTTACAGAAATGCCACCTCCTCCAGCAGGAAGGACAAGGGACCCTTCAGGGTTTTACCTGTGTGTTCTCCAGAGCAGCCTCTCTGCAACAGCATCACCTGCTCTCAGTCAGTCAGTGCTGCTCTCCTCATGTGCTGCACTCCCCAAATACACAGCTTATGAAGTCTGGGGCCATCACCACCTCACAGGTTTGCACAAAATAAACTCTTGAGTACATGAGTACACAAATCTCTGCTTTGCTTCCAAACCAAGCCCAAACAGCTCCCAGTCTTGACAGTTTGCTAAACCCACCTACCAAAGCCACCAATCAGCCTGTCCCTGCCATTCACTAGTGGCAATTAATTTCTGAACACACAGTCAATATTCAAATTAATTTGCTGCTGTCCCTGCGTGTCCCTCACTGCTGTCAGACCCAGCAGGCCTCCTGTGCTGCCCGTGGGTGCTCTGCCCGTGGGTGCTCTGCCCGTGGGTGCTCTGCCCGTGGGTGCTCTGCCCGTGGGTGCTCTGCCATGGGCTGCACAGCACAGCTGGCCAGGGCTGGAGCAGCTGGGGACACCAGCTTAGCTCAGGGGACAGCAGGGGATAGCTGGCAACAGAGCAGGACCATCCCCCTGCTCCTGGAGCTGTTCAGCACAAACCAAACCCTCACTAATATTCTGCAAAGAATTCTTCCTCTCCTGGGAATAAGTTTCAAGGAGTTCAGTCATATTGGTGATTTTCATCCCCAGTAATTGCAAAGTCCACTCCTTCCCCTGTTTTTGGAAGACTAGGTTATTTACATAATTTTAAAAAAAATAACCAAGAGCAGGAGGGTTCCCCTCTTTTTTTTACCTCTCTCTTTTTAAATAAAATCAGTGTCTAATAGAAGACACATTTTTACCTCAGAAAAATAACCTCTTCCCTTATATTTAGCAGGAGAACTTTTTACCCCATTTTAAAGGATCAACAAAGTTATCAAGAAGAAAATCTCACATTACCTTTGAGATCAATTTTGTTATTCCAGGGGACATTTTCAGTCACAAACCACTACAGGTTTGTTGTTACAAGCCACTACAGGTTGCTCAGCTCTGATTTTCTGAGAGGAAGACCAGCTATACAGATAAAGAGATGTTGTTTCCAAAACAGCAGTGATCTGAGTTTCCAGAGTAATCTGATTATCAGCACAAGGAGCAAAGAGGATTTCTTAAAATTACCTGACAATTTGTTCTGAGGTTTGATCTTTTGTACTTCACTTAAATCCTACTTATTTTAGGCCCATTTTAAGCTGATTCTACACAATCTAAGAAGAGACTTCCATTCCCATCATTTTACACATTTTTTGATTACACTGTTCTTTTGTTTCTGTGTCTGGTGAACTGGGTCACATCAGAACAACTTAGAAACCTGACAATAAGAGAAAATCAGGTCTAAATGCACTTATTAATGAGTTAGTCCTCACAGCAGAAATTCCCTTGAAGAAGGATACTGGGAGACATCGAGGTATCCAGACTCAAGGTGCATCAATGTCTTTACTCTGCAGCATTAAAAGGCAGTGAGGCTGATCTCTGCCAGCAGAGCAGTGGGTCCTGCAGGGCTGCAGCCCTCCCTGAGACACAGCAGAGCTCTTCCATGGGCACCCTCATGCCCTTCCCTGGGCACAGCCTCACCTGGAACACCCCAGGGTGGTGGCAAGGGGGAACATCATCATTCCAAGCCCTTAGTGCTGGAGCATTTGGCAAGCAAACCGAGTTACACTGAATTACAGGGGCTTGCCCTGAGAATAGTACTTAGATCTGACACTGCCTTCCCCAGCACATGTTCCCTCCTCTGCTGGGCATTCAGATATAAAAGAGGGAGGTCCAGTCATCCTGACCATGTGTGGAAGTGGAAGGTCAACCTTCAACTCCAGCCCAGCTCATTTATTTAGGTCTCAGTTCTTTCTCCCTGTATTTAAAAAGGAGAGAGCAGTGCTCCCTTCAAAGAGGGCCTAAAGTTCATAAAGTGTTTCACCAGGCTGAGACAGTAAGGGCTGCAAAGGGCAAAATTTCATTTTGTTATTCTTGTGTTGATTTGATCTCTGTGTGCATTCATCTGAGGAACTGTGCTTGAGGACACAGAATACCTTCCATACGAAAAGTTATTTGGAAGGCCAAGATGATGTATGATTTTAATCAAAACATCTGGGAAGAAGTTCCCCTCCAGGAAAAGTTTTGGTGCATCAGCAGAAAAATGAATGGTTGGCTGAAGAACAGAAATGTTACAGGACATCTAATTAAAAACAAAAAATCTTATTATTGGTCTTCCTACCACAGCAGATGAGTCCTTTCCACAAGCATTACCCAGGCACATGAAATTCTGTTTGTGTCTCACACAAAAGACATTCAGTACAAGATACTGCTCTGAAAAAGTAGCTAAAGATCTTTGGTATTTGCTGCAAGTCATTGAGTACTTCACTGTTGCCATCTTGGGGAGCCTTCTAAAAGCATTGCCAGGTCACAAATTCAGTTCTGCAAAAGACTGGCTCAGTCTTTATCATAAAACATTTCATCAGTTGAATATTTCAACGAGTTCATTGCCACCATAAGGAAGCATTAATGGTGATAAAATAATCAGTCAGCAAAAATTCTATTACTTCTCCTTTAGTAAATGTGATCATTACATCCTCACTCAAAAGTTTCTCATTTCCTGAGGGATCAGAACAACTATTAGCTAAAATGCACAGAGAAGGTACAAGTGACACCCATTAAATGCATATAATCCCATTGCCATAGAGAAACCCCACAGAAATTACACCCTGAATATCTGTTTCAGGTAGGTGGCTTAAAGTATTCCTTTATTATTAGGATTAAGAACAAAAAACGTAGCAGGAAAAGATATAACTGTATAACACAGCCCTTCTCCTCTGCTCCCTCTTGTATTTTGCCTTTCTGTGCATTGAAAATTTATTCTTTTAACTGGATTAGTTAGTTAAAATGCACAGTATTCTTTTTAAATGGCTCTCCATATTTCTCTCTGTGGATTACTTTGAAGCACAACATGTCTATTCTTTTGAACAGGTTCACTCTCTTCACAGGTGTTCATTAAAGTGTGCTCAGCTCTAATCCCCTTAGCACTGAAGTATGCAGCTTTAAAAAGGACCCAATATAAACCAGCATTGCTGAACTCTTCAATGCTGAAAAATGGAGATTTTCAAAAGGAAAATCAGTGTCTTAAAGACCACACATGTTCCTTCTGAAACAAATACTGACCTACTTAGCAACCAGTTTTTAAAAAGCCATTTTATCTTTGACATTTACAAAGGAGAAGAGCCACAGCAGAATACAGTCAATCTGTAAATCTCCCGTTGCTGGTGAGAGCATACAGTGGAAAACCCACCACCCTATAAATAATAGAGGTGATTTTCTCAGCATCTTGTTTACTGAAAAGCTGACATCATGGAGGAGAAAGGCTGAATAAATTACCAGCTCCTCAGATGCTTTCCTCAATACCCTTTGCAAAATATTCCCACAGCACTTAGAAGAACGTAGTTTCTCACATATCATCCTTCCCAAACTGTCCTAGATTTTATCCAGATTGTGCCACTAGGCCAGGTCCACATCAGGAAGTATTTTGGCAATGAATCAGTAGGTGAAAGTGTCTGGTGCTCCACCCCCTGACATCTCCACTCTGTGTATTTCAGATTTGCCTCCCTGTAGATTTAGTCTGGCCCTGGACTAAATGCCCTTGGTGCACATGTGGTTTGCTGCTTTCACCTCTCAGGTCTCCTCCCAAGAGACAATAAAGCAACAAAAAAATTGCAGTTTTCTGGCAGTTTTCTGGCAGTTTTCCTCATGGCTGTGATGATAAAAGTCACCCAGAGATTCTGGGCCCGAGGCAGGAGCTCAAACTGTGCTGCCCTTCAGACGCTGCTTTACCTACAATGGCTTGAAACCTTTCAGGAGTGGGGAAACACTGAGGCCTCCACTGGAAGCCCAGTCAGTGAATGTACCTTGCTAAGACAGTCTTAGCAGTTTTCCTCAGATATCGCAAGTTTTTGCTGTACAGTACCTTCATTGAGAAATGGAAATACAGACAAGTCTTCTGAAAGCTTCCCTTCTTTTCTAACTGTTCAAATATCTCCTGCATGTGCAGTCAGTTTAGTCTGGTAGCCTGAAATGTGGCAGGAGACATCTGCTATATGTGCCAATGGAGTTTTGCACTGCAAATTCATTTTATAAGTCAATAACCGTTCAGAGACCTTAGTGGAGTGTGTTCCCTGTAGACAGCAGTAGGAGTCATCCCCCACCAGCTTTCAAAATAACCCTTTGTAATGCACAGAAAATGCTGAATCTCTTTAAAACTGAATTTGTATAATTTCAAATTCTTCTTGTATCCTTCTTTGAAGATTTCAAAGCCTTTAACAAATATTAAATATGCCTCTTTTACTTGGGGAGAATGTTAAAACACCCTTAACAGATAGAGAGACAAAGGCACAGAGACTGCTAAGTGCTGCATGTCATTGGTAGGAGAGAAAAAACAAAAAAAGGAAACAATAGTAAGAATCCTCATTGATATCCCCTGACTTAATGAGACAATGCTGTCCTGTCAAACAGATTCAGGCAAAAGAGAACACTCAAGTGCCCACAACCATCACTAAGCACTCCACACTGAAACAGGGTAACTGTTTGCTGAAAGGATATTTATGTAGCTTACATAAAACCACACTAGTAAGACTAAACAATCCTTGGAGCACAATTCTCACCTTCCCTGCCTAGGCAGAGACCTGCTCCAACCCTGTGCAAAAGGCATCATACTTTTAACTTGTTCTTTCTGACTCAGCAGCAGTTGTGAAGAAAAGAACCCAAAAGAACAACAACTGGAACTCCTGGTGCTGCAACTGCTGGGCTACCTTGCAATAAAGATGCTGAGATCCTGGTCCTCCAAACATGGTTTTGTCCTGGTCTGGACACTGCTAGATGTGAGACAAACTCATGGAAGTGATGCTTGTGCAAATGTCCTCTGAACAGGAAATTCAGAGACACAAAAAATTCCTGCTGGAGGAACTTCTCTGATGACACCTGGCTTTTCTTGTGATTTTGTGCAAGTCCAGCCACCTTTCCTGCACAGCTATTGAATGGAATTGTGGCTTGTTCTGATCTGCACTGCAGTCTTTTTCATATGTGTAAAATATACATGGACAACTGTTGTGTAATGATACAAAGTTCACAACTGGAATTTCCAACTCTATGGACCTGCTAAAGGTTTTTCTGTCTTGTTTCATTCCCAAAACTGGAGACCAAAAGGTCCATTTTCTCTACATGTTGCATAATCTTGCTTGTCAAGAAAATGTGAAGACCCTGTTTTTGAAGCAGTGCCGTGCTCTGATATTTCATGAAAAACAAGCAATTGACATTTCTTAAATCCATGTATTTCATTGACATTTTGATGAACTGACTTAACCTTATACTGAGTCATGACTCCTGAACTTCAAGTTCCCTAAATAAACAGACCATATTCTTCCCAATCATTACCTTCCCAAAGCAAACTTCCTCTTTCCCATGCACCCTGCTACACTCCTCTCAAAAAACTTAAGAGAAATCAGTGCATTTCTTGTCATCAGTCTCCGTTTTCTTCCATGCACTGAAAAACTACAATCTCCAGAAAGCAATGCATACAAGGTAAAAGATACAAAAAGATGCCTACAAGTTGTGGATAGAATTGGATCAGATTAACTTAGAAATACAACTAACAAACTACCACAACCTTTATGAAAACAACTCAAGGCAAATATTACTTTTTACTGTTATCAGAAATACTTCCAAGTAACTTATAGAGGAAATATTGATTTGTGCAAAGACAACTTTCCAGTGCTCACCTGGACCTGCCATCCAACAGCTTACAAAACAACAGTGCAGCAGAGGTTTTTGTTGTGTTCAGAACTGTCCTAACAAGGTCATTTTCTTGTACTGCATCCCTCAATACTGTTTCTGCTTTTCTTTAATCCAATTACTGAAATAAAAGTATGAAACCACCGTTCCAGCCAGGGCAAAAGCACAAAATTTTCGGTTCCACAACAGTGCTAGTTCACAGAGTTCACTCCTATAAATTTCCTTCCCAACTTTTCAGGCTGCAGAAGTGCAGAAATGTATCAGGATTCCTGATGTTAAGCCAAAATCCCTGATCCAGCAGAAAAATATTTGAGCAGCTCCTTGCTGCATCAGTGCTCACATCTTTTCTAACTTAAAAATCTGCATATGGTTTCTGCTTCTCAAAAATTATATTAACTCTAAATCCATTTAAAGCAATGCAAATATTAATTGGAAAAGTAGGAAGGAAGATCTCTCCATAATGATACAGGATAAAAAGAAATTCAAAGTCACCAGCACAGAAGAAAAATACTCCAAGTCGTAAACATTGATAGGTCTTTAATTTCTAATAAAAATTGAACCAAAAACTTGCCTGTCTAAAATAATAACTATAGATTTATTATAAATGTGCCAATAACACATTTCCCAGATAAATATGTTTCAAATTACAAGAAGTAGTTGAGTCACTGGAGAATTTAGTTCTTTTTTTTTGTTCCAATTACTTAGAAAACTGAAATGCATCTATCTACATTTTGCTCCTCATTAACACAGCAGTATTAATCATTGCAATGTTTCTGTGTATTTAAATATGTAAGCACTGGCATTTAACTATGTAAGATAATCAAAATGAACAAGCTTAAGTAAGAAAAAATATCAAGACTATGTCCTTTCACCTGGAATTTTGTTGATGTAGGTACTCCTTGAAATGCTATCATGTTTTAATATCTTACTGAGCAGCAAATTGAACCATGTCTCCACTGTCAACAGAAATTAAATCAATTGACCTTTATGCTTGATTAAAAGAGAAAATATCAAATATAATAATAAAATATCAGAGCAGAGCTCTGATGGCCTGTGTAATCACAAGCATTATATTTAGAACTACAAGCAACAGAAAGAAATATTATTTATACATATTTGTTCAGTAATTAAACACTAAATTCTAAGTATGGCCATTTGTTTCTTGTTTAGTCATGGAGATGAAAAAATAGTCTTTAGTAGGATCAGATGAAAATATTATATATGCTTTATTGACAGGCTGAATGCAAGTCTTGTAGAGTGCTCAAATTATGTATGTACCTTCAAATTAAGAGCTAAACTGGACTTCAGTGGGGTTTTGACTTCACAACACAAATGAATGATGATACTGAGGTGTTATCCCAAGTCCATTCATGACAGACCACCTGTGCAGAGGGATTTGATTAGATCTCAACATAAATCAAGAATTTACCCTATAGATTAAATTATGAATATTTTTTTTGCCTAAATAGAGAGAAAACAGGTGGCTTATGTGCATAGAAAACAGTAAACTGAGAGCAAGCTCCCCTCTCAACCTGTATATAGGGTAACAAAAAGGGTTATATACATATCACCATGGTGGCTGTTGATATATTTAGGTAATACCTTCTGTTACTAAGGAATTGTTGGATTCCTTTTACGGTTCTTCACAGTCAGGTGTCACCAGAGCCTGCACAGTGCAGAGAGCAGCATTTACAGGGTACATCCTTCCCAAATTCCATGCTGCTGTGGTGCCACCCACTGACCTCTGCTCCCCAGCAGAGAGCCATGCCCTGACTCTTGACTAAGTTTCCCTGGAGCATCCCTCCAAGCTGTTTTATAAATTCCTACTGGGGAATTTACTTTTTCACACTTGTGTAAAAAAATAAGGCCAGTCAACATCTGGCAGATGTGGTTACTAGTTTGCCTAAGAAAACAGAATTCCCAGTTGTCCATATTCACTCTGTGGTGAATCCCCTTTGGCCCACACATTTCCCCACAGGCTTCAGAAAGTTCCTAGGTTACACTGACTGCAAGCCAAGACATTCCTGATACACACCTGATACCAGGCTTTCTGCATTGTTTGCTTCTTTTCCACCCTTCTGACACATGGTGAATCAAACACAGTGCTTGGACTCTATTCCATGGACAGATAATGGTTTCAAGAGGCAGCAAAAGGAGTCTGGAACTAATTTGAAGCCAGATATCTTCAGATTTTCTGCAGATTGCTTTTCTAATTACAGCAGAAGTAAACATTTTCCTCCTGGCACATTCCCCACCAAACACTCACTGAGACAGAACTGCTATTTCTAATGGCACCACCCGCTAATTCCACATACTCTCTCATCCTTGAAATGGAAAATTATCACATATCTTACTTAGGATTAGCCAGGCTTTTGCTCCTTCTGATATGACATATCTTTGCTCAGTGGCTTTTCTAATTCTAAAGAATCATTGAAATTGTGTATGAAAACCCAATTACCTCCAAAGCCAGCAGTGACAGCAGCTTTGCCACCTGCCACACATGGCACCAGCAGGGTCAGTGTCCTCTTCCTCTGTCTGAGCTGGACCAGGCTGCTTGAGGAGCATCAGATTCACCCTCCACCTCCTGAAGGCAAGAGAACAGAAAGCTTGTTTTCTCTGAGAGCAGAGAGAGGAAGGCTCAGCCTTGCTGATGGGTGACACCAGCATCAGCCAGGCCATGAAAACTCAGAGAGAAAGCTGACTATGTGTGTGGGAAACCAGGACAGGGGGAAATTATTAGTCAACTCATTTCAGCAGAACATTTGGTCTGTTTTGGTAAAGATACTCTATACTCCCTGCAGCTGCTCTGACGTGCTCTCCCAGAGCTCTGCTTCTGCATTACTTACCCAACAAGTCCAAACTCCTCAGGCTCCATCCAGTAGGAGAGCCAGCCTTAGCAACCTTTGCTGCCTTCTGCTTTTCCAGCTGTCAGGCAGCAGCAGGAATTCTCTCCCTACATAACTCTGCAGACTGGGATTTTGCACCTGGCTGACTCCCAGGGACATCCATCGCCACTCGGAGCAGGGAGGAAAGCAGTGGGAAACAGCTTTTCCCTGTGAATTCTTCTCTCAAAGATACTCGCATTTCTGAATTGCATACATCTTAATGCCATCAGAGCCTGCAGGGCAACAACTGAAATGATCAGAAAGTGATTCCTCAGCTCTCTGCATGGCTGGGAGCCAGGAATACACTAGCTCCACATGGATCCTTCACTTCACTTGAACCAAGCTGCAGCTTGACCAGCTCTGTTTTCTCAAAAGGAGAGATTTGCTGGTTTTAGTCTGTTCCAGACAACAAATGAGCTGAAAGCAAACATGCTTGTTTCCAGATGAGTTTGCAGGTTTCCTTGGCTGGTCCTAAAAGTTAGCCCATTCTTATATTCCCCTCTACAGACGCAGCCACACCCATGTTTAGAGTTTCACCTCAGAACTCCAAGCTCTATAATTCACCTGACCTTGCACATGAACATCCCAGACAGAAAAGCATTACTCTTTCAGCTAACATCCTTCCAATAAGCACAGATTTCAAAGTGCTGGATTTGGCACTAGGTAAGGAGTTTCAGTGATCATTTCAGCCACTTCTTTTACCATTTTGGTACATGTCATTAAATAAAAAAAAAAAAAAAAAAAAAATAAGAGGAAAAGCAAGAAGAAAAACCAGAAAAAAGAGGGAAAAAAGAAACAGCCAGTTACAAAGAATTTGTATTTCCATTAAAGCTTGCAAATTTTCTCTATGAGGAAAATTTTAAGCCCCACCCTAATTGCACAAGTAGGACTCTAGTGAGGTACATATAGACCTGGGTGTCTGACTTGATCAGCACAACTCTTCATCCTGGCTGTTTGGCTTGATAAAGCCCATTCACACGTGGGACAATGGCTCAGATATTCTCAGATAGGTTGCTGCAAAGACTGCTTGTAAAAGGGAGAGAACAAACCCATTTTTACATATGTAGGCAGGAGTAAGCTTCATGTGTATCAAAGCTGACTTCAGTTAGCCATTAGAGACAGCTTTACAGTGGTGGGGATAATTAATAGATCACCAAGAGACAGGAGATTGTGGTGGTTCAGTCCTTGGAGGTTTTCCATTACAGCTTAGGCAACATTGGACAGGGCTGAGTTGCTGCTACCAATCACACTTCCTAAAATTCTGTGTATCTGTACTTGGATGCAGAAGCCACAGAAATTACCTCAGTTTATCCAGTAGGTGTTATGGAGCATCACTGAATATGATATGAAACACCACCAGATTAGTTAATGCATGGTAATTCATTAGTAATGAGAAGTCATGGGAGAAGCAGATCAATGCACTGGAATTCAGCACAAGGCAAATGTACCCTTGTGCACAATTTATCACTCTACTAAACTCATCTCAATTTCTGTTTGAGCCTCTGAGTGCCTCTGGCCCCACAGCAGGGCAGGGAAAAAGTGATTCAAGACCTGTGTGCCAGTTATAGGCCATTATTTAATAAATATTTCTCATTTTTATCCTTAACTTGTTTATTCATATCAATTTATAGCCATCAACATAGCAGCAAACAGTAAAATGCTTGGACAAAGCAGAATCACGTCCTGCAGTGGGCAATGCAGAAAGTGAAAATTTATTTAGGTCTTTTCCTTCTGCTAGAGTTGCTTAACTTCTGATTCCCCTGGAGCTCTGCCTCTCTGCCTTGATGCAAACAATTGCTCACCCACAAAATTTATAATCCCTGTCAACACTTCCAGGAATGATGTGAAATTCTTTGCTTTTCTTTTTGCTTGCTCCTATTTAAAATATAAAATAAAATCTTGGCACAGCCCAGACCTACCCATCACATTCCAGCAAACGGTTGAGACTGGCAGGAGGACTTGACTTTTGCTAATCATTCAGAGATGGATTACCATCAAGTACATGGCAAAAAAATCAATAAGAAATAGCAAAGAGCCTCAGATTCTCAGCAAATATATCCTCTGAATGTTCTTCCTCAAATTGCTACTGCCTCTGCAAGTCAAACAAGCCTAAATCAAACCTGAGCGCTGCCTGGCTGCTGCAATGTGCTTGGCTCCAGCATTTCCCCGAGTTACCCCATCACTGAACACTAGAGAGCAGCCTTTCTCCAGCGTATTAAGAATGCACAGTGCTTTTCCCTCTGTTTTCGGGAAGAAAATTGACCCTTATCCTAAGAACTCAGGGAAAAAAAAATAAAAATCAGATGTCTGATCATACCAGACAGAACCATAAATCTTCTAGATAGCATAATGATGGCATTTTTTATGGATACCAGCTGTTGATAGTTTGCACCCAGCCTTCAGAGAGTCACACGTTTTTATTGCAGACTTTATTTTCTCATCTGGGTTATTTGTATTACTGCTGCACTAAAAAAATCCAAAACAGACAGACATGGCTCCAAAGGGAACTTGAAATCGGTAAGGAAATGTTCATGTTTGTTTATAGCCTGCAACCTCAATTTAAAAGGGTTAAAGAATATAATGAATTTACAGCAACACTGGGAATTAGACCAAAGTGTAACTCTTCTCAGTTTGTCTGCATTAAGCCCACTGAACTTAGGGCTTTGGAGTGCTTTGGCTTTGCACTGAACTAGCAGCACTGGAATCTAGAATTCCTTTCCTACCTGCAGGTTATCTATTCATCAGGGCTGACAGATCCCCAAGGTTTCCTCTACAGCCTCTGCTTGGGCACATCTCTGGCAAGGCCTTTTGTAGGACTGGAGGGAAAACGTTGTGTGGTGCTTTCTGCAGGGCTGGCAGAAGAGGACACCCATTAGTGCTGCTCATGACAGCAGTCTGTGCCACCAAACCTGTCCCCTGAGCAGCTCAGCGTGGCTTTCAGCTCATCTGCAGAGCCCTGAGTCACCAGAGTGAAACACCACCAGCTCTGCTGCTAAAAATCTCCTGGCAGCTTCATTGCATTTAGAATAATTTTAGTAAATATCATTCAGTTCAAGATCAAGACAAGCTTGGAAAGGCACAGGAGAGAAAGAAATATCCCTGACTTATTGTAACAGAAACAATAGAGTCTCTAGAGTATCTAGAGATACTAGTGTCTAGTATCATTATCTAGTCCCCAGATAATGATATTGTCTCTGACAATAATATCATATCTCTGATACGAGATCCCACTGAACTAAGGTGTATAAATGTACACTACAGCTATATATATGTATTCAAAGTTGTGCTTTGTACAAGGCTTTACACTTTGGCACTTAAAGAAAGTCTCAGTGTTGATAACAATACTTACTGGCTTTTGACTCCTGATCATGGTTCACAATTCACCACCATGACCATGAGATAACCTACAATAACCTACATTCAAAGACAGAAGCAAATGTTTTCAACAGCCAAACCATAAGTGGCTATCGCTTCTGGTCAGTGAGGGGTTGTCAGATATGGACTTAGGGCAATTAATCTCTTTGGCATTAGAGAGCAACAGTAATTCCTTGGACATCTGCCCTCCCATCACATTGTTTCTTCTATTCCTTGCCTTATTCTGAATTGCAATTTTCTGTCCAGGGCAGTGTATTTTTGCTGAGTGCATCTATGTTGCCCAGCACAGGAGCCTCAGGGAGCACTTTCAGCTGCCATACAAATTTATAGATTAGATAGAAATAAATTGTTGTATTGGCCTGCTCCACAAGCTTCAACCTCCTCTTGACTCAAATACCTAAAAGTAACAAAACACACAGCATTTCCTATGATTCTTTAATTCAGAGTTCCCAACACCTGCCTGGTAACAAAATAGCAAAACTCAACTCATCCACATTTTATCCTCCACCACACAAAGAAACAGTAGATATTGCCTTCCTTTTAATTTGCATAATTTTAGCTCTACAGTAATTACTATATGTGAGGAAACATTTATTACAGTGTAACTCTGAAGAACTGTGGCTATTTGGTTTGAAATATGGAAACAGAAGATAAAAATGGGGTACAAGGAAGAAAGAAATAAAATGAGGTTTAATAAAGTAAGTTTTGTCTCAAGTACTCATTCATTGAAACAGGAATGTTAAACACTCTCAGATTAGTCAAGTTTCAAATGCAAATAAAAACTTTAAATTAATTATACAATTGTAAAACACAAAGCACCCAGCAAAGCTGATAGGAAATTACTCAGTAAGGACTATAAGTCCTCTTGTGGCAAGTGAAGATAGCAAAAAATAATTTCTTGTTGTTAAAGCATTCTAGAGTGGAGTTGTTTGGTTTGGGTTTTTTAATGGAAACAAAAGAATCCACAAAGTTACTTTTGTCATTTTGTTTCTTTTCCTGCTCAGCACATTTGGTGCTGGATAGCTGAAACTCTGAACCAGAACACCACTAATCCAAAGTTTTATTTTCTTAAATTACAACAACATTTTGAAATATCTCAGCTTACAATGATCAAAAAAGACCATATACAATAGCTTCTCCAATGAAAAATGCAGATTTGATTAAATTAAAATATCCCACAAGAAATGTCTTTTCACACTTAAAATATTGAACCATGTCACTTTTAAAATTTGTGTTAGAAGAAATAACCATAGAAACCTTATCAAAAATTCTGATAAGGATGAAAAAAAAGTCTATTACTTCTTTTGGTTAAAATTCCTTTTGTTTTCATTAAGGATGAAACCAGTAGACAGAAATTCTGCTTCCTAGTCAGCTGGTAGCAACAACTTTGCTAAATTCTACTGTATTTGTGAGGAGTCCTTTGTTAGCTCAGGCAGCCCTAGAGCAGGCCAAAGAAACACAAAAGAACCCTGTGAGGTGTGTCTCAGGCATAAAGCTCTTCTCCAGAGCTAAATCCCCTCTGATGTCTGTTCACAGCCAGGGCTGTGAGGTACAGGTCACCCTTCCCCAGTTCTGCTGCCAGTTCAGCTCTGCAGTTGGCACAGGGACTGATCTTCCTTAAACAGGTGGGGTTTGCACCAAAAATATTACAGGGCAAATAGCAATTGATGGGTAAGATCATGGTCTTTCACTGGCAGTACACTGAAATGGAAAACCATTCAAGATCCATCAGGCCATGCTTAAATTCCTGTTCTGGTTTTCTATATCTGATTTTTTCTTGGCCTTCTTTTATACCTTTATATGTCATTCATTGCCCATGTTCCCTTTTTTTCTAATTTGCTGTTGTTTTGTAGTACAGGTAGACATCTGTTAATTTTGTCTAGTTTTCAGAGGTAGATACACATCAAGGAAAGCTTTACTGGAGGCTGGCAATAATGATAAGGTCTATCAAGCTCTGCAGTCTGGCAAGGCCACAGCTCTTTAATGAAGATGACCTCTTTGTAGATACAACATTAAAAGTTTTCCACAGGTCTCTTCTATTTACAGACAGAAAAAGCCATAATAATGCAGCTTTCAACCCAAGCTATCTGAAGACAAGGAAGAACCCTGTCAGCTACAAGCATGCCCTGTATCCATTGGTGCCTTTTTCTTCATGACTTTATATGATTATTAAAATTATCAAAATCATCACAGAACAATGCATTACATTACAAAAACTTTGCTTACTTTGCTGTGCACAAAGCTAAGGACATGTAAAACTCTTACAGGAGCAAGGCCAAAATGTGAACTATTTCTGTATAACATCCAGATTTGTTTCAGTAGTCTTTAAGATTTTTGTACCTGTAGGTTTTTTCTGTAGACAGAAAAAATGCTTATGTGCAGAAAGTTATTCAATCCTCCTTATGCCTTAATGGAGACACTGTCTTGTTTCATCAGATGGGAAGAGCCTGGAGAGGCTTCCCCCATACTTTAGTGCTTCACAGTGTCTAAACTCAGATGGAAACTCAACCTAATGCCATAATCTCAGTACAGTTAAAAGCATCAGTCACTGTTCTGCTGACAGCCTATGTTAATCCATCAGTATCTGAAGTCTGTACACCAGGGCAACAATGCAGGAGTAAAAAAGATGTCATCTTATCAGATGAAAAGGAACACAAGCCAAGGAGACACCATTTATAGAGAATAAGCACCAGAAGTGACAACTGAAGCCAAGGCTCCTGGGGGAGGGAATGTTGGTTTGTCCTATAATTAAATTCACCCTCCCTTTGCCAAGCTCCCTAATCCTGTTTTGAGTGGGAGTCATTTTCCAACAGGGAAAATAATATATATGGAATCAAACAACTTGCTCCAGGCAGAGCAGAGAAGGAGGGAAGGGTGGGAAGCACACTCTTCAAATAGTTTCCACTCCTGCTTTCAGCTCTCTGACCTCAAGCTGTTGCCACGTGGAGCTCACAAGAGGCTGCAAGGACCGAACAGCCTTCCTGGCCTGGGCTCCTGCTGCCAGGGGAGAGAGAACACTTGAGGGGAGCAGGAAAAGAGACAGCCTGACAGTACAGGTGCTCAGTTGTTTCACCCAAAACAGCCCCACCCTTACAACAGAGCCGTCCATGTAAGTGAACAACCAAGGCCCCTGAAGGTTTCCAGAAGTGCCAGGATGGGCTTTAAGACTGCACACCTACTCCAAGTCTTTACCTTGCCACTTATTTCCTCTGTGGTCTTGTCTCTGTTGCCCAACTGTATCACAGCATTGATAGAATTTCCCAGTCCCAAAGAGCTGATACATAACACAGGTACTCCAAATCCTGGGGGATTTGCTAGTCAGGGACACACACTGACACAACATGCCAGATTTTCTGCTAAGCCAAGTTTAAACCTCATAGCTTATAATAAATTTGGCTTGAGAACTTTTTTCTCTAAGTGTGAGCACATGTGCAGTTTTGGTTTTGGCCCCTGTCCCCAGAAGAGTTTGTCTTTGCTGGATTAATGCAAAAATATAAGGTAAGGCAGGTGTTTGTTAAGCTGGGAAGGGAAGCTTGAACAGGGTTCTGGTCTGACTCACACCCAAACACTGGCCACTAGCTCTTTCCCACCAGTTTTATCAAAGTGCAACAACTTACAGAGAAATTCTACTGCAGGAGCACTTAATCTAACAGCACTCTCCTGATCTGAGGGCTGCTTGGAGTTTCCCCTTGTGTCAAATTGCTTGAGGGTCTTTTTCAGACAGCCTAGGTATGCCTGTCTGCTGTTTCAGAGTTAAATATGGACTTGGACAGTGAGGCAAAGGCAGAAAGACCTGATTCCAAACTTCTCTCCAATAATAACCATCCAACAAAATAAGCTGGATCCTTGTTTCATGCATGAGTGTTCTCACTGATGTTTATTGGCTAATATTTGGTTGTTTAAGAGTTATTTGGCACTGTTCCAACACAACTGACAGCTAAATAATACATAATCTGTTTTTCAGCAAAGCAATTACTAAGCAAACTTGAGCACACTGAAGGAGTAAACGACAGGTTACAACACCTAGAACAAGATGCCACACCTGAAAAAGCTAATATTACCTGAATAACTATTATCTGTAATCACCAGAATATGCTGAAATTATTGCTTTATCTAAGGGAAGATTAAGCCACCTGCTCTTAAAAGTACATGCTAGGAACTTGTTTACTGCTCTTCTCCCCCCCCCTGCACATACTTAAGAGATTCCATAATTATTCTAGCAGCACATTACTGGAAATTATGTGTGAACTTCAAGTTTCAGGGCCAGATTGTTCACAAAGTCCTCTTAAATCAAGCTACTCATTCCTCTTGAAAAACCATGTACAGATTCTGGTGTTATGTCAGAGCTCATAATCAGAACTGTGCAAATATTAGATTTTCAGTAAAAGAAAAGATAATCTAAGCTGCCAATGTTCCATCTTTACATTTAAATGAACCATCTCATTCTTCAATCTCAGAAAAACATTTTTGAGGGTCAAACAAAGTGTTACATTTCAGACAAAAATCAAAACTTCATGTGCCATCCAGCTAGATTAATGGCAGCTTAAGTTTAATTAAATTATTTATGTTTTCTCCCACATGTTTGATAAAAAAAAAATTAATAGCTAAAATATTTCAATTAATCCATTCCATATATTCTGGACAAAATGTATTTTTTAAGTACTTTCTCACCTCTAAATCAGAAAGTTGTCATTTGTTGCTACTATCATGTATTAATTCTGTATCACAATTATGGATAATGTGATAAAGCCACCAAGTACCTTTAAAGTACCTTTAAGCTTTATTTTGAATCTCACAGTTGAATTTTTGAAAACAAGTAACAGCAATCACAATTAATGGGTCTCCCTAATCAAAGGTGCTCATTTAGAACCAAATTGAGGTGATAATAACCACAGCAACAAGCTGCAGATGGAGAAGGCACAAATTTCCACTTCATCTGCTCTGTCAGTTCAATGTCTCTGATAATGTTACATCATCATTTAGCCATAGGAGAACACAGAGCATCACAAGGCACTGATGATGGTAACAGAGCTCTTTGAACAGCTGGATGGCCTTTAAAGGCATTCTAGTTTCATTAAAGTATTATTCTATACTGGAGGATTTTCCTGAAGTTATGTGTCTGCTCTGAAATTCACTACACCGTAGTGGTGAATACATCTTAAAGCAATTAAATGCATTTGTGCAGTCCTCAAAAAACAAGATACTCTATCATCTCATCCATAAAATAAGTATCTGGAGCAAATGTGCTTTTTGAATAGGAACTCAATCAAAACCAGATCCCACCATCCAACCAGTCTGGAAGAGTTTTGCCCCAGTTTTGCACTTCCCAGCAAGCCTCTCTCTCTCTCTAGTAAGCCAGACTGAGGGGATGTGTACAGTCTTCTGCAGACAGATACAAACAAGCTTTGCCTTTGCTGCAGGCAGCTTCCACACTGTTCTTTTGGCACAAGCAGGGTGCAGTGCCAGTGGCAACACCTTGCCCTTCAGCAGCTCTCATCTGCACAGTGGGAGCGCTGTAACAGCCGTGGCAGCCCAGTTTCTGCTCCAGGAATTGTGCACACATGGCTGAACCCTTTAAGTGCTGTTTACACACTGCCTGCAGCCCTGCCTCAGCTCTCCTCTGCAGACACCCTGTGTTTGCAAAGCCTCCCCCGTTAAAGCCAGCCTTGTGTGTGAGCCAAGGGCAGCACTCTCATGCAGGGTGCAGGGCGTGTTGGGGCCCTGAGCCTGCCCCATCCCACTCCCTGCTCCCAGGGAAGGCAGCTGGCATCCCAGAGAGGAGATCAGGCATGAGCCTCTTCTCTCAGTGCTGGGAACCTGACTTCTACATTGATATTGTTTCATTCCATGTCTTCATCCTCTACTCACTGCTAGCATGAGTAACAACAGAGTTTATGCAACTTCTTTCTTTTAGTTGCCTGCTCATGTGGCCAATTTTCTACTCTCATGTGCCATTTAATATCCCATTTTTATTTATTCTCCCTCTAGGGGTGCACAAGCTGCTATCACTGGGGGCTGAAGGAATCCCTTCTCCCACAGACCTCTTGTTAAACACTTCCTATTTACTTGGGTGTATTTACAATGGTTTAAAATGCTGGATATTACCAAAATTATGGACAATTAGCCACAGTGTACCTGATTTGTTTCAGGCTGTGTAAACTGCCACAAGAAGACTGTAACCAAGTTTCATTGTAGGTATTAATTATTGTATGCATTGATGGATATTTTATTGTATGTATTAATGCTTTGTTTTACAGGCTAAAGCAAGTATTAATTTAGGTATAAATATTTTTAAAATATGTTTATAAGTCAATATTAATTCAAATATATTTATCTGAAGGGAAATGCTGATCCTCCCATAACCAAATTTCTGACTGTCATCTATAAGCAGATAGAATCAAAACTTTTCGAACTTTATGGACACATATTAAAACTATGAAAATCAAAATCGTTACATGCCCACATTTCTGCACAAGTCAGTAGGACTGCTAAGACAGTTTTCATATGAAAAACCACTTTGTGAGAATGTCCCTTTTGGAACAAACATTCCCCACCTTACTGCAGTCCTCGCAGTCCAAGAGGGAACAGCAGATGGTGCTGTTTGATGTTGTCTTCTCACATTTTACTATTGCTGGAATCATCATGCTATTCTTAATGTATTTTACAATAGGTATTAGGGACATTTCATACAGGGACCTGTCACATCACCACATTTAATAATTATTAAATATTTGTTCTGCAATTTCTTTATTGCTTTCCAGACTTCATTTGAAGGCATATTTCTTAACATTTCTTACTTCCTCAGAAAGTGAGTGTGCTCCATTTGCCTGTCAGGAGTTCATTATCAAGTGCATGATAGAGCCACTCTGTCCTAACTTGTCATGAGAGGGACAAATCCTACCCAAACTAATTAATTGGTGGGGAAGAAGCCAGAGAAAGGGCCAGCAAACATAATTAACAAAAATATTTTAACACTTTTTAAACTTCCATCAGTTTGGAGAACTCTGACTACATGAGCCCTATAGAAAATTAAATCAGTTGTTAACCTGAGAAATTAATTGTTTGTTCAACAAACAAAGCCCCCAAACCTCAGCAGATTTTCATGATGTCATTTTCAACACGCTAGCAATTTATAATCAAGTGCCACAGTTTCTCTTCCTGTTGTTAAAAATACAGCTCCAATTTCTTGGCTACAGGACACTCCACTCCATTCCTGTCACTCTGCTTTGACTGACTTGCTCAACATCATATTCAAACTTCTTGCCCTCACTTTGAAGTCCTTCACAGAAATAACCTTCTGCTGCCACTTCTATTTATAACTAATTCCCTGACCTTAATGATTCACCACTTATGTCACCTTAATGGACATGTCTGTCTACACCCCCTCTGCTCTGCGCTGTCTGCAGGATCCAACAGCTTACAACACTCCAGCCTCTTAGACATTTTCAATTTTGCCTCCCTGACTGATAAGAATTTGCAAACAAATAAAGAAAGTGCAGCTGAAATACATCTTTTTTAACTGAGGGTATTTGTATGTCTAGAATATTTACACAAAAATACTTCACAATTATATACAAGGACAGGCTAACACTTCTGTAGGATCATCCACTTGCATGCACAGCAGTCTTTGGGACCAACTGCATGGTTTGAACATCTCCTGCATATTGCATGCTACCTGTTTTTCCAAAGCACCACAACAGCTCAAGTCATCAAAAGCAGCTGAAGGTTTAGATGTAAGATATTTTTGCCTGTCAGCACAGAAAACAAAAATCCCCAATAGAAAGTTTGTATGGTCAAATAAACAAATCAACCATCTTGCACAAGGCAACAAGCAAACAAAAACCAAGATTTGCATGCAACTTGTTCCAAAACACAGCAAGTTTTTCTTTTAAAATATGTGTTTTTCCACAAACAAAGGTATCACGTTTTATTTTCCTACCCAAGAAAATGGATGTTTTTCATCCTCCCCAGCAGTGTTTTCCTTCTCTCTGCCACTGCAAAGAGCTTTTCAGCTGTGAAGGCATTGGGAAGATTAGTGTCAGACCAAGGAATACAACCCCATTTCTTTCCTTCAGTGCAGGGAAAGGAGACACTCAGAGAATACGACCACCCCACACCCCCCACACACCTTCTAGCTGCATTTAGAGACATTTGCAAAAGCTGTTCCCAGGGCTTGCAGAAGTCCTCCAAGCCCAGGAAAAGTAGGAGCAGCATTGCTGCTGGGTGCAGGGACATTCCCAGTAGCTCCAGTGCTGTCTCAAGCAGGTTCCAGGCACTGCAGCTGAGGAGGGATCCCCTGAAGGGTCCCCAGAGCCTGGGCAGCCTCAGCCCACCAGGGCACAGAGGACCTGCCAGAGCCTCAGCACTGGGAGAGGCCTGCAGCACAAACACAGAGCTCCTCTAGGAAGGAAGGGCAGAGGCCTGCCAGCAAAGGGGAAGGACTGTCCTATTTGTCTCAGTTTGTGATGTGAAACGAGGCATGTCAATTCCTGCATTCTCATGAGACTCTGGTTTCAGAGAAAATTTCTTATAGCACAGTCTTAAAAGAGACTTCATTGCATAAACAGCAAGAGGAGCAGGAGGAGCTGCAGTGTGAGGGAAGGAGGGATAGGAGAACACTGGACAATGGTGACTTGCCTGATGGGCAGGGGTGACTCCACACAGGTACAGCACAGCCCCCAAGCCATGTCCCTGTGAGCCCCTCAGAGCCCCTGAGAGCTGCTCCTGACCCTCCTGCACCATCAGCCAGGACACCACACATCCACAGTGGTCTGAGGCATTTCATATAGCCAGTCTTTCTAAAACAGCATTTCCACCCCCGAGGCCTTCATGCCTTATTTATAAGAGTGGATATATTCTCTCTGAGATGGGGCACACATTTCAACTCAGCAGCAGCTGTGAAGAAGGTTAGAAAAATGGCTTTTTCCACCCAAGAAAGACCAATATAAAATTAAGCCAGGGCTCTGAATTATGAAGCAAGGCCTCAGACCACTCCAGTCTCCCCTCAGCACCCCAACACATTTAGCTCTGAATCATATATATTTTTTTCTATAGTTACATGGTTTGCAGCCACAGCAACCAATGAAATGGCAGCTGACATCTCTTTGGACAACTAAAGAAACATAGGCTGCTTTTTAAATTGAAACAGCCCATTTTCATCATCATCATTTTGGACATATTCATGTTTTGCAATCACTTTCCCTGGCTGTTCATGTAAATTCCTGACTTACCCGCTGCCTTGCAAAATTTCAACCCCTGCACACAGGTTGATTTTTCTAAATTTATGTCTAAACATATATATATATATATATATAAATTCCTATATTGACACTTTCTCTCCATGGAGAAGTTACTAGGATTTGGTTAGAAATCTGTCAGGCACTTAGGGCCTCCCTTTCTGGCTGTACAGACCTGGCCAGCCTCCCCTCCTTCCATCAAAACCTGCTCCGGCAAGAACAATCCCCTCTTCCCTAAGTATGTGCCACTCCTTTTTTCTTCTCCCAAACTTCCTTGTTTTTCAAACCCCTTCTTCAGACTCCTCTGCCAATTGCTTATCCCATTTGCCACTCTACTTCCCACTCTTCAGAGCAGGCTTTAACATATTTCCTTTGTTCTTTGCCACCTTCACACACCCTCTAACGAGGCGGGCAGATTTCCTGCGCTTTTTGTGTGTCACACTAAGCCTGCCTACTCAGCACCAGGCACAAACACGATTCCCACAGCTCCTGGGAAACACAGCCTTGGGAAGCTGGAGCTGCAGCTCTGATTCTGCCAGGTTTCTAACCAGAATCACTCTTCCCTTTCCCTCTTTCCGTGCAGGTGCCTGGAGCACCGTGCCAGGGGAGGGAGAGCAGAGGTGGCAGCAAGAGGCACAGGCTGGAGGGAAGAGCAGCTCTGTCCCTCTGGCAGACAGATCTCTTGCTGCTGGCTCAAACTCCTCGCTTCAAACTCTTCCAATCCCAAATGGACAAACACAAGCAGCCCAAAGGCACATTCATATACTACAAACTTCCACTTAGAAAAATTCTTCTTTTGCTTCCCAGCCCTGCTGCAGTTCCTGGGTGTTCCCCTACCTGTCCATGATTCCTGCCCACCTCAGATTTTTGCTGTCCAATAGAAGAAGGTAGTTTCTGGCTTGTTCAAGCTGGCCAGTATAAACAAAATAAAGCTCCACAATATTTTTAACACAGTTAGTGAATAGTAACTTCTTTTATATCTGATTCTTATTAAGAGTCTTCGAGTCCTCCCCAAAAAGCCATTGAGAGAAGTCCCTATGACATTAGATTTTTATAGGGAAGATAGAAGATGCAGTGTAAAATTTGCATTACTGCCAACCATTCATTTTCTGATGATTACACCTCTTCCTTAGATAGGACAACGAAGGTGGATAGAGTGGCTACCTGAAACAGAGGCTAGATAAAAGAATAAAAGCAGGTTTTTTTAAAGGCCTTCACTAGGTACACCTTGGGCAGTCAAAAGCCTCCAAGGGGCTACACCCAAGATGGATGATGGTTGTGAGTTTTTCATACAGCTGTAAGTTTGGTCCATTCACATATCAGAGTTAATCCCCCAGTTACAGCTGCAGGTGATGAAGTCATGTTCCCCCAGTTTGCTCCCCCACAGCTCACTTTTGTTTGTACATTTTGGGGCCTGAGACAGTGAGGTGTCCATGAGTCCCAGCCTAGAGAGGAATGGTTTTGTCTGAATAAAATAGAAGAACAGCAGCTGACAGGCTGTGGAGCTTTAGAGTTTCACCCTAAAACAGTACAGGATCTGAAAAATACAAAAGCTAAATCCTAATCAAGGCCTTGTGTTCTCCTCAGCCCCCTGTACTCTGTCTAGCTCAGGAACAGCAGCACAGACCACTTGGAGGTGTTCCCCTCAAACAGACCAAGTGTCAGTCAGGGATGTCCTGTAAGCTCCTGCCAGCTGTAGTGCTGGGGAACCCAAGGGGAATTCTGCATCCCTGGCTTTGCTCAGCATGGTTTGGGGAGTGCCTGTGGAATGGAGCACTTTGGACTGCATGAGGCACTCCTGCAACATGAGATGCCAGAGTGAAAACATGCTGATGGGATCTGGCAGCTGGCAGGATGGCAGCCAGCAAAAGAAAAGGGCAAACTTCTTATTGAGCAAAACTTTAATCTGATTCTAGGCAGACATTTGAAGTGTCGAGGACATATTGAGGATATTAGGCTATTCTATACTACATGTTCCTTACTGAGTCCTTCAGCAGGGCTAACTGTGAGCTCTGTAGTCAGTAATCAATTTATTTCCAAAACTTTCCCCACCACAGGACAACAGAGGTGACAGTTAAGGAAGTATTTGTTTTTCCATAAAGTATACAGGTATTGATGACAGATCCCCCACCTATGCTATTCTCAGCAATAACTTAGAGGATCTGTCACAAAAAGAAATTGCTTTGGGAGTAACAGTCAGCAATTCTTCTGTCTTATTACAGTAAGAAGAACAAGGCATTCATGTGGTTCTTGTATAAGCTGAATTTTGAGCATTAATTGTCGATGGGATGGTTTCTATTGCACCATGTTCATTATAATTGTTCATATTTTTTAAACCTATGAAGAAAGACATTATCAGAATCCAGTAGAAGTTGGCTAGTAGGTATTCACTTGTGGCAATTGAAATGTCACATTCAGAAAGCATGAATAAAAGTAACAACCCAGAGGTTGCTATTTGGTTTACAAATCACACATGTAAAAGCCAGGAGAGGGAGAAAATGTCAAATGTCAGTTGAATTCTATATTGCTATCCTGTGAATTGCTATATTCAGCTTCTGAGAAAGGAGGAGGAAGTCACAGGTGAATATATATTAAAAGACTGTCATTTTATATAAGTGCACCTTGGGAAGTGAAGATAACAGCAAATTGTCTACACAAACCACTTGTGACCATCAGCAGCTTTTGAGTGTTCCATTTTATCTAGAACTAGTTACAATAGTCAACACCAGGGAAAAACCACCCACACTTCTGTAGAAACAAAATTCTGCTGAGCTTCCTACATTGCTAAATCTAGGATTTAATTTAATGAACCTGAGCAAGATTTCCTTTGTTTTGTTTTGCTCCCAGCTCCTCCCAAAAGATGCCTTAAGCACATCCAAAGAAGTATAGGCAGTTTTCAGATGCTGGAAGTACTCGGATATTCCCTTTCTGTAGCTACATTAACAATTTCCCAATGCTGTTAGGCAGTGCCTGCTACTGATGCTATGCTTGGCTAACTGCATCAGTCAGGACATTTGTTGTCTATTCTTACACAGGCTGTAACCCAAAAGAAAAGCAAACAAACCTACCACCACAAACTAATCCCACAAAGCAAGGGAAAGCTGTTGTCAGCATTACATAGATAGATTATTTCCCTTCTATCAAATTTCAGTCCTGCTAAACAATCCAACAAATTAAAACTAACACAAAATGAAGACTCAAGAATGGAAAACTTGTGTGGTTTTCTCTATATCTTTGTATCATAGAGCTTTCCAGGCAAAAATATCTCTGATTCTCTCCATCTTCACTCTTTTATACCTGCTGCCACTGTCGCTGTGGGAGCTGCGCTCACCACACAGGGCAGGCAAGACTAACAGTAAAGAACACTTACAGCCTTTCCTACCTTGCCCTGAATGCTTTTACAGCAAGCAAAAATTCAGCATTAATAAAGACCCACAAGACCCCTCCTAACTCACAGAGCCCTCTAGTCAGGAAGATGGAGATTTCTGCAGAATTGAAGAATAGGTAGTGACATATTTCAATTAAATACAACAAGCATTGACCCATACAACATTAAGAGTAGGAAAAAACCTGTGGTCTGAAAAATTCGTTTATGCATGACAAGTGTCTTCAGTGGCCACAAGGAGTCAGGACAGCCATTGGAAAAGCTGGTGAAACTGCTCACAGCTACTGCAGAACAGCACCTCGTGTGTTACTGCTTCACAGCACAGAGAGCTTCCTTGCTGTACCCCAGCCTGAGAAAAAAACATATCTCATCATTCTTCCAAAAAGCAGAACAACTGAGACCTCATGCTCTTGTCACTCCAACAAGGGTTCAGTGGGAAGAAGGCTTTTCAGGGAAACATCTGCAATTACACAGTTGTACAGAATCTGTGGACTTGTTTCAAGTTCCCCTTGGCGTGAGTAAAAGGCTTCAGCTTTCACACATATTGTTCATGGCCTGACCCAGCCACAGTACCGCTATCCTTGAGGAAAAAAATTAAAAATGCTGAACCTTTGCGTCCAAATGAGATGACAGGGAAGAGGACAAAAAGATATTGAATATTTCTTTAAAGCCAAGGGAATCTGTATGCCAGCCCATTAATTCCATGGGTGTATGTGTACAATTTCTCTGGCAGCCTGACTAGATCTCACCATTTACCTAGGATATTCATTACTGCTCTAAATCTGTACCAATCAGTCATCTGGGAGGTGATGGGGCTGGGAAAGGATGAAGTGAGAAGCTCTGCAGTAAAAGACACAGAACCCCTGTAAACGACAGGCTACAGCAAGATAAATACAACGTGCATTTATCTCTTGTTTTGGTGTATAACATGACTGCCAGGATTTATGACCCTGGGCATATCTCGTGTCAAGTGAGAGTCTCTGTGCCTGGGAAGAGCGTGGTTGTATGGCACACCACGGAAGTGCAGTGGCTGATGAACTGATTAGTCAGAGCACAGCTTTTTTTTCTTTTCCCCTGCTGCCTTTTTTCCACTTTTCCCAGCCTCTTAGCACTGTAACCCATGGCCACACTAAATTATCTAAATTCATGATATGTTGCAATCCCCTAGAACGCATGGTTTATAAAGTTGCTTTAGCATACCTTTTACAGAGCTACTCAAATTTAAAACATTCAACATCTCCATGTCTCTGAAAGTTTCCTTTTCTCTCCTCAGAGGAGCTAATTCCCTGTCAGCTGTGGAAGTACACACTGAAGTTTTATGTATAACAGGAGAGTGAACTAATCAAAGTGCTCTGGATGGTTTAGGGTTTTTATTTGTTTGGCTGAGGTTTTTTTATGATACATATTTTTGATCACTTAAAAAATGCACCAAAGATCTGTGTTTGGCAAAAATTAGATCATACTGTCCAAATGGATATTTACTGTGAAACAGATTTTTCCATCATCTCAGTTGTAAAGCCTGATTGGTTCATATACTTTTTCTGTCCTTCCACAAGATCCTGCAGTGCCTACATCACTTTTGAGATGTAACTGCTAATCATTTCCAGCAAGTAGCAAAGTGACCATGGGGGCACTTCTTTTGGCAATTTTAACAGAATTTCCAAACCACATTTCTAGTGGGATCCCACATATTGATTTAAATTACATCTGTGTTTAAATCTATACAAAAGCTTGCAACTCTGTTGTAGCAGCTTCAAGGAGACTTAATTCTATTAGATGGGAGCACACACCATGATCTAAAAGCAGCTCAGTTCTGGTGCCTTCACAAGTTTTCTTGCCAGAGAAGCAAATGTTTAAATTCCAGTTGTGGAGCAAAATGAACCTGTTCTACCTCACCTTAAGGGGACAGGGAACATAAAGGACAGTTCCAAGAGTGGGTTTAGTGGTGGTGGTGTTTCACTGGTGACTATTACTACATCAGGTTTGGTTCTGTGTGTAACACCCCCAGGCTTACAAGAGAACAGCCTTTACCACAACTTCATGGCATCAGTTAAAACATGGGCTATTTCATGTAGCTCCTACCCTGCAATTCACTGGTGCAGATCTGACTTTGAGATCCTCTCTTCAGAAAACACAGTTGTACCATTCAGCACAGTGAATTTAGAGAAAACAGTTCTCTGCTGATAGCCCTTGACAGACAAGTGAGGTACCTAAAATCCTACTGCTGCTTTGGAAAATGGTTTAATCTCTAAAAACAGGAAAGCTCTGAATTTCCTATTACCAGTAGAGGGGTTTGTGATTTTTTTCCCCCCCTTTCAGTTAATATTCAACACATCTATAAGCCATTGAGCCAAAATTCACAGCTTCCTGTTTTATCATCAAAATTGAAAGAAGAAAATCTGTGCACCAGTACAGGCAGGATTTGAAAAAACTCTTTCAAGCTGTGGTAAGGTTACCAGAATGTCAAAAGGAGAATTCACTCTCCTGCCTCCCAAGGCAGAGCCTCAGCACACACAGAACCACAGGATAATATTTGCACGATCATTTTTCAGCCCTGAAGAGCAATTCTGCCCATCTTTACAATTCATCATGATATGAAATATCTGTCTGAAAAATGCTGCTAAATAGCTTTAAAGAAAAGAGCACTAAACAGATATATCAAGTCCTTTCTCAGCCACATATCAAAACTTGTGGTTTGGGTTGTTTATGTCTGTTTTTAAGAGCACAGCCACTCAGTTCAGCTATTTGACCACGATGTAACCATCCAGCCCAACAAGCAGAGTCAATAGCATCCACTCACATCTCAGAGTATTGGTAAGTATCATCATCTTGATCCTGTTACCCACCCTTCAGTCTTCAAACTCCACGTTGAGCAGTAGTGCAATTCTTCCAGTCTTTAGTAGGAATGAGGATGGAGTAAAAAATTAATTAATTGCTGGACTTCACCCCTTTCCATCATTCAAAAATCACTATAATTTCCTGATTTTACTACACTATAGGAAAGTGTGATACTAAGCAAAACTAATTATTTTGGTGGAATTTTTGTACAGGAAGCTTTTCACTTTTTATGAGGGCCATTCCAATCCAAATTTTAGTGAGAACAACAAAAATGCTTTCATTGACTTCCCTCTTCTTTGGATCTGATCCTAAGTCTGTAGTTTTCTTCTGCACTGTGAAAAAACAGGCACAGGATAAAGCTCTCTGCAGCTCTATTTATTCAGCTTGTGTCATGACAGCTTGATAAAAAACTCCCAGTTACTCTTCCAGTGAGGAAAAGGTTGAAAACAAACAGCTCACCAGAGAACCAAAGCAAAAAGAAACGTGAGATTAAACACCAGCATTTCACACCTCTATTTTGTCTACTAAAACCACAAAGACACTAAGATTTTTCTGCCTCTGAAGCAGCACAAAAATCAAATACAAGTGTCACCACCGATCTTCGGGGGAACAGAGCTGGGCCTGTCCAGGGCTCTTCAGAAAATGCCATCCTAAACTCCCAGAGAAGTGTTGACAGCTTGGGTCACTGGGATCTTGAAGGCCATTTGTGGAAAGGCCAGCCTCGCTATCTAAACACACTGCAACAGCAGCTGGTCTTGTTGGAAGAGGAGATGCAATTCCCAGTGCCCCTCTCTTTCCTCTGTCTGCCCAAGAACCAGTGGGGTGTGCATCCTGCATCCAAGAGAAGTTAACCAAAGCTCAGGAAGCCTCAGGATCCAAGGTGGCCTCAGATTCCTCTGGCCAAAATGCTTGTAATTCTCCTGCCTAACATGGGGTTTCAAAGCCAGACTAAAATCTGTGATATTGTTACTCCTGCTCCTCTTTCATTTTATGATTTATTGAGTGCTAATACTATCCTCTCTTCCTCAGACAAAAAGGAGTTTATGACCAGTCAAGCAGCAGAGACAAGTTTGACCTGTGTGCTGTCATAAATCAGGTGCCAGGAGCAGATGGAGAAGGGGTAGGAAGCACACTAAAGTCATTCTTGAGTTACACCTGTGGTATATGAGCTTCTCAAAAGATTTTTGGCCACATAGCTCAGGAATTTGTTTTCAAAGCCGGCAACAACAAAAGGGGGGTGGTACAGGGGAGAGAATGTGAGCTGTTGTGGGTCCCATTTAACAAGAACTCACAGACTCCGTGGATTCCCAGGGCAAGGATCAGCAAATCTGCACTGGGGGTTTTTGTCAATGTCAAACATAACTATAAATCTCATTTTATTTTCTATTTTTTTTTTTCTCTTTCACTGTGGAAGAATGCTGCTAGGACTAAAATCAACCTTTTGATACAAATACCACTGGAATTATATCAAGAGTTTTAACCGAGCTTTGAGGATGATGGGATTGGTGTGATTGCTTGAACTTAAAATTTCCATTGTGGGCTAAATTTACACAACATATTTGGTCTCCAGACCACATTCCTTTTCCTGCTTTCATTTCCATCTGTCATATCATCTCCGTACTTGTCCTTGAATATTGTTGCAACTTTGTAATACAACGTTTCTGTGGCTTTTTCTTAGGCCACCACTTTTAAAAATGTATTTTTTGTGGTCTCCAGAGCAAGATGAAACAGAAGAGGCAAAGATTCCACACTGCCACGGACAAACCAAACACCCAACACAGAAGCTCATGCAGAGGCTCCACTTAAGTCAACAGAAGCCACATGTGGCCATTCACCTACGGCTTTGAAAGTGTTTACCTTAATCATTGCTGGGCTCAAAGCAGCACAAAGGGCTGGCATTTTCCATAGGTGAGCTTCCAGCAGGGCAAAAACACGAATGTGAGACAGTGACAGTGCTCAGACACCACCAAACAGTCCCTGCACTGCCACTGCACCCAGCTACTACTCCTCCACCCTAAAAATGCTCTCTGACCACTCAGGTTTCCCTGCACAGTGTCTCATCATTTCCACTAAACTTAGGACATTTGAACAAACTGCTCTGGCCTCAGTACTCATTTTCTTTCATTTAGGTTTTTGAAGAGAGTTAGAAATTGGGGGTTTTGCAAGGGAAAGAACAAAGGAAAAAAATTATTCTTTTTAACATCTGTTCCTTTGAATTCCAGATAATTAGAAAAGCTGTATTGTTGAGTGTTATTTGTCTGCTCTTGTTTTTACTTAAATATTTTTAGCTATTTTCCATCATTTCCTATAAAATCCTAGGCCAAAATACCACCCAAAGCATCACAGAATTTGTATGTTGCTAAAGGAGATGGCATTTTCTCCTTGCAGGAAAAAAAGATTGTTCTGCTTTTCACATGTCTGTATAGGCATAAAAATTACGAATTACTAAAGTGAACGAGGTGGTATTTCAAAAGAAATAACATTTATAGTAGGAAAATGTTTTATTGCCTTCACTCTCTCGATCTGGTTCTGTTTTCTGAAACCAGAAATAGGTTAAATCCACATCTCCAGTAGTAGAGTGGTTCTTACATAAATAATTAGTTCAATAATAGGGAAGATCTTGCTGTCTTAGGATGGATCCTGCTGATACTAAGACCCCTATGTCACAGCATGTCAGCAGTGGGAGGAGACTGAAAATAAATTAAACCTGCTTCCTAAACCAATTTATCAAAAATAGGTAAATTGACAGAAGTTTTAATTAGGAAAAAAAATAATTTTCCTTTTAGTACAGCTTTCAAGTTTCTTGAAGGTTTTGCTTTGGACAGGACTTTCTATATTCCATCAGCTTTTCTGCTCACCAAAAGGCCTGCAAGTGTCAGCTGTAAAGTCAGTGGCAGCAATACAGAATAATCACTCAGGATTTGATGCTGCCACTGGACAGTAACATGTGGCACATCAAATTCAAACCAGTCATTCAACAGTGAGGACAGCTTCCTCATCTTGCTGTATCCTGGACACCAGCCATGGTTTTCAGCACCAGGATAAGGGAGATATTCTCCATGGAGAATATTTGCAGGGAGTTTGAAGTACCAATCCCTTTCCACATTAAAGATATATACATCTCTACTGACTGACAAGCATTTAGTCCAGTGGTTGGTTGTCTTATCTCAGCTTCTTATTTACTTGTATCCTAGCTCAGTCACTTAGATAATTTTCTTACAAATTTAAAACACCAGGGGTGCCTGAAATATTGAGCTTTTATTGTCTGTCCTTTGTTGTTGAATTTATGAGAGATAAAATAAAAAAAAGCAAACTCAGTCAAGCCATGAAGCAAAGAGAGACATCAGTTACAAAGATTACATCACTGGCTGATTTTGTCTTCCCAAAAGCAGAGCATATTCTATTGAGTTTGATGTGCCAGGACCAGAAATTGGGAAACATATCAAAACAAATATTTAAAAAGCAAATACACAATGTTGCACTGAGATAGGATTGTTTAAAATATAAACAGCTATGCAAATAGGAAACACATTGCCTGGAATACATGACATGCAATGCACAGTAACCAGCAAAAGGAAAATTGGGGAGTTGGGTCCTCAGTTGCTGCTTTGGCATCGTGCAGCTGTACCCTTTCCACATGAACTAAAGGTCTGGCCCAGATGTGAGAACAGATAAGGTGTGACTGTTCTTGGGCAGTATTGGAAACCTACAGTGCCCAAGGAAAACTGCTGGTCTGCATTTGCTGTTTCTTTCTTGCCTTGTTTCTTTTTTTTTTTTTTTTCATTAATTATGATTTCTTCTCTCTGCCCAACAAGATTCCCTGGGCTCCAGCTGAAGCACAGACTGAGTTCCACAGAGCATCCAGCCAGTCAGAACAACAGGACCTGCTATCATTACATTAACCCTGACTTCAGGCTAGTGGCATTGCTGTTCTCCTGGAAAAACTGGCACATGAGAACAGAGCTGGAAAAGTTAAAGCTCCACAACCCTTCTCTCTGTGCCATTCCTTTGGATTTAACACTCTCTACTGTGTCGGTGGAATGCTCTAAAAGAAAATAAACACAATTCTTTAGGCTCTGTAAATAAGGAAGGTGTTGGGCATTGTGGAATGAACAGGAGGAAACCAGGAGGAAAAATTACAGGGTGTTTTCAGCTGCAGCTTCCCTGGAGCTATGGCTTGTGAGCACAGCACAGGTGACTGTCTCAGACAGAAATGTGGATGTTCAAGCCTGATTTGACTGGATTATCACTGAGAGCCCAAGACAAGAGCTGCTATAAAGCCACTGTGCTCCTTTCCTGTGCTGCCTACCTCTGTAGCTGCTCCCATCTGCCAGGCTGAAAGCAGATTCACAACTGTGTCAACCTCACTCTGTAGTGAGGTTTTATACCTGCATATACCAAAGTCAGCTCAAGAAATGAACACTGCTTCTCTGACTGTGTGAACAACGTGGTACCTGTGCATTAAAGGAAGTTGACAAGTTGATGTCACTAAGCTCTTTGAATTATGTTGGTGCCAAGAAAAGGGCAGCACAAAGTTAAACATGAGGCTATAGCAAGGATCAGACAAAATTCATCCACCCCTCACACAGCTGAACTGAGTAACAAATGAACACACTCAGCAAGGAGAGTAAACAACGACAGCCAGTTCAAAGGAGACTTGGATCCATGTTTGTGGAAGAAACCAGAAGCTGCAGCCACCAATTGAACTTGTTAGTTCACAGTGGTGATGGATTGGTTGATTAGATTTTTTCCGGGTTAATAAGGGCAGGCCTCAATGGGTCAATAAGTTTCTCACTTGTATATTCTAGTGTTAAGTAAACTAACATTAGACAGTCAAAGCAAGGGAAAAAAAAAGAAAAAACAAAATTAAAAAAAAAACAAAAAATGTGATTAGGATCCTTTGTTCCTTAATACCTGCTTTCCCTTGCCATGAGGTTGTTGTGCTGAACTGTGGATTCTGCAGCAAAGCCTGAATGTAAAACAGTGAAAGGGTGAAGCATTTAGTTTTGACCTAAGCACATTTGGGTGGTATAATGATGAAAGACAAGGAGTGAAAGTTAAAATGAAAAGCAAGGGGACAACTGAGAAATGTGAAAGCCCAAGGTCTCCACCTTTCTCCCTTCTTTTCTGAGTAATGATAAAACAAGTCACAAAGAACATGACACCATTCAAAAGAAACATGTCCCCCAGTGCATCAGGGGAATCCATTTATTTTACTGGAATCTTGCCTGACTGTAAATGGACAGAGTGTGAAATTAGAGTAGAACTGCAGCAGAAGATTCTCAAGAGAGACCAAAAAGGGAGATCATGCAGAAATAATATACCCAAGAGTGTTGGAGCACCCCAAAATTCAGACCTCAAGACATACATCCCTGCATCCTCCTCGGAGACAGCCCAGCAGTAAGTGTGGAAAGGAGGAGAATGAGGCAAGCAGCCCTCAGGTAGGCAAAAACCAGCAGAAAGTGAATCCTCTGGCACAGAGAGTGAAGAGAAAATAGGCACAAAAGGGGAAGGGCTGTAATTTCTCTCTGGTACAGAAGGAATAGCAGGTGGTAGAGAGTAGCCAGATGCTTAGATGATGAAAAAGTAAGTCCAGGCTGATTTTCAGGGAGAGGGGCGCTGTGTTTGGTTCTTCAGTGGCAGAATCTGCCCCTAAATTGAAGATTGAAGCCCAGTAAAGGTAAACAAAACTTTTGTTACTGAAACCAGCTGCAGTCCTGTGTAACACAAATGGACAAAACAGAGTGCATGGCTCACAGCAAGTGTGAAACTGAAGGGATTTCCAGAGCTCCACCCAGAGCCAACACTTATCTAATCTGTTCTTAAAAGATTCCAGAGAAGAGTTTTCTTAAAATTTTCTCTTAGCAGAACTGCCCCTCATATTGGGAAGGCTTTCAGAACATGAAAATTTTTCTATTAAAATCAGAGAGCAATGATACTTTACTTTCAAAGAAGTCCAAAATTTTACAACTACAACCTAATCACCCAATCAGCTTTATTTAAAAGACTTTGTATTACAGGAGGAAGATCTGTCTTTAAAAAAAAAAAAAACACTCTGTAAAAAGTAACTAGATTCAGTAACCACGCTTCCACAGTTGATTCCAATTTTCTGTAACAAGGAAAGTGTTCCTGGAAATATGATTCTTATTGTTACTTAATGTTGATGAGTTACTCAACCAAAACTAATTAGTTTGAGAATGGAAAAGTTGTACATGTGAGTTAGGCACGGTCTCTGGAAAAAACACTGTTGTACATTAGCCCTCCTTTATGGAATAAATGCAGGAAAGGCAAATAATCTATTTCTGGAGTCTGCAAAATGCAGCCAGGTACTACTGTGTCTTTACCTTTGCACCCTCTATTAATACAAGGAGAGAAGTGTAATTGCAGTGATTTTTTAAAGGGCAGGCAGCAAGAACAAAATAATTACTTCCCAATTTCAGAGCAGCCTTTGAAAGGTTTATGAAATGTAGGTAATTTCCAACTTGCCTTTCTTTAGTCTAGGCACCACAGGGCTGATCTGCTCGAGTGATTTATGCCAGCAGGTAGCAACAGCCAATTCAGACTGTTACCTGCTCTGGCCTTGATCACACCATTGACTCAGTTCTATTTCAACAAAACAGGTTGAAATATTCAGGATATTCTGCAGTTTGTCAAATTATGGAGAAGAGGCATGAAACTAGGCAACAGCTACTAGATATTTAGTAAACTATCCTCCTGTAGTAAAGATGCATTGTCAGCCCTCAAAAACAAACCAGTGATCCACATCTCAGAATAGAAAAGCAGAATAATTCCCCAAGTAATTGCTGTATCTATTCAGTTTAGTGTATAAAGAATTATGATTATGAAGAAATCTTAGACAAAAATAATCTGCTCTTCTGAGTGTTACATACTACTGCTTGATCTTTCATATGTAAAATTCCTTCCTATTAAGTTGATAAAGTGAAGTAAATAAATGTCAGCCTGCCTGGACAGTGGGCAGAGATGCACCAGAATCTGATACAGCAATCTTATAATAAATTTTTATATAACTGAGTATAAATGCACTCGGGAAGGCCTCTATTTCACTTCATTAACCACAGAGGGTGCCTAACCTGAGCAGTTTTAAATGAACTGCTAAGTGTAGAGCGGAGGCCCCATCTAAATTTACCAAAGTAGAGAAAAAAAAATAATTAGGGAGAAAAAAACCCCAAAACACCACCAACAAAACCACACTTAGTGGGAAAGTTTTGTGGAAAACCCAAAAGCTGTAGTTAGGTCATCAAGACTGATCAGGTTAATTCCTGTACAGTGCCAGCAATGAAGAGATGGTTTAACTCAGAACAGTTTCTTGAATGTAAAAACATCATGGGAACTGCAAGGAGACATTTTATAAACGGCAAAACTTGCCACAGGCAAAGTCATCAATCGGCAGCCTGACCCCATCCAGGGACAGCTACACCCTAGAGGGAGACGTGATTCAATAAGTTCTGAGTCACCAAACTATTGTTACAGCTATTCCTGCTGGCCCAAAGATTTTCCATTTGTGGGTTTTCCATGTTTCAGCAGGTTTGAAAGGTATTGTTTTCATGGCAGCATTCTACAAGGGCCAAGGGGAGCAGCACTCCTATCCGCTCTCACTACAAGGAAGAAAAGGGAATTTAAAAAAAAGAAAAAAAATCCAGAAGATCTGGACTGGTTTGGCTAAATGTAAGCATGGTTGAATTATATTACATCACTGAATCACTGGGAATTGTTAATCAAAGCACAGTTTCCCCCAAACAAGCAAGAGAGATCCCTGAAGCCACAGCTCTGTCTCTTCAGACACCAACTCCAACATGAAGCACCAGCACTGCTTGAGGTAGGAGTGAACACAAATCTAAAGTCCCTGAGATTAGCATTTCATCCACAATAACATGCAATAGAGGGACACCAGGTCTGAAACATATAAACAAGAGTAATGTCCAAGCAGGGAAAACTGGTGAGGATCAAAAGTCACAGAAATGAATCCTTTTGCATCAGAAACTAATGGGATACAGGCAGAGAAAGAGGCCTGCACATCCAACTGGCATTGAACTTGGAATCTGGAGACTTTTGAAAATGCTGAGTGTCCAAAGCCAAGCTCAAAATGAATTGAAGAAATTTAATTCAAGAACTTCAAACAAACAAAGTACAGATTCTCATATTTTTAATTTGTGCAAATGCAGAAAAACACCGTGAAATTAATCTGTTCTGCACTGGGTGGTACCCAAGTCCCCAGAGCTTTAAGCACTTTATGACCAGTCTTTCTGTAAATTATAGAAATTCAGCTCACAGTTGGCTGACAGGTGTCCTATTTTCTGACTGAAAAATTAATTAGGGATGAAGGAAAGAAGGAAGAGTTGAGACTCAAAATAAAATAAAAGAAGTAAATAAGCAAATAAATTGTTTTTGCAGAAATTTACAGAAAAATAGAAGTAAATCACAAAAACAATATCCAGTGTTTGCCTTTTCTTTCCTTCCACAAGGGCCACATAGAGTTTAGAGTACTCACCTATGTTAACAAAATAGTTAACTCAATGGAAGTGAAGGAAATGTCCTACAAAAATAAACAGCACTGGACTCATCCTCAGCTGGTATGAATTGAGGATGCAATGCTGCCTTCAGGAAAGGGAGACTGATTTGTAGTAGATGTGAGTGTGTGCAAGAGGGAGATCCCAACTAAAATAATAATGGCCATGGTGGACCTCTGAAATTTTTTACTATTCCTCTAGTAGGTATGTATAAAGGATGGCATTTTTTGGTCTATGCTGATGCAAAATTAATGGTCAGCAACAGAGCTGATAGATTCAAAACTAAAACTTGCAGATCAAATTCCTCCCTCAGTCACACTCCATTAACTGAAATGATAAATGTTCTGGATTTGAAATCCTCATGCTGTCTGGCACACATAATCCTGCTCATTGTCCCTCTGAAAAGTACCAAGCATTGCAGAAAAATGTACCAAAAAAAGAGCAAATTTCTGCTAAATGCAGCATAAGAGGGTGAGACAGAGAGAACCTCTCCTGAGGCCACACTGGCAGTTCCAATAGAAAATTTGAAAGTTTAAATTGAAAGTGGGGAAAAAAATCAAAGTGTTTTATCAGACAAAAAAGCAAACTAAATGAGCCCAACTGGCTCTTGATTTTCACATGGCTGCATCATGTGCAGCAAAGTCTGTCCAGTAACCAGGTGACAATAAGAAATCAGGATAATCAAATCCAGTGAATTGAATAATCAAGATAACCAGTCCAAGCTCCATCACACTTGAGCAGGTGAAGAGGTGGCAGTGAGGGCTCAGAGTGCTGCACTGGGGTTTCCCATGAGCTGCTCAGTGCACAAGGAGGATGGAGGACAGGGGTTTAAACATGCACAGGGAAGCCAAAGGAGCAACACAACCAGCTCTGGCACAAATAACCAATGTTTCCCAGGATCTCTTCATTCCAGAAAAGGACCTGAAGCAACTCAAATCTGAGAAAAGAGGACTAACCAGTAGAACTGTGGAAGCACAAAACTATGAAGTCCCATGGTCACACACAAAGAGGTAAAAGTTCCATCCAGAAAACACCTCTTCTTTACAGTGTGTATAAGTTTTAATCACAAGTCGTGCCAGGACATAAACACACAACTGAAAGAGAAATCTGTTGTTTAAACAGCTCTTGAAAGTGGCTGAGAATATGATTAGAAGTGTTGGGATGTTCACACTTTCTTCCAGTGCAATTGTGCAGTCAGACACAAACCATGGGTGATACCTGTGTGACACCTCCCATTCATCCTATCCAGCTCGTTCTCTTCTGCTAAAGGAAATTTGTTTTCTGCATGGCACAATGGTGTAATTCAGAGCTGGCACAACGTTCTGACTATGGGCTTTGCTGATAAGTTTAAAACACCAAACACACTCCAATTAACACATCAGCCCTTCTGAGATGGGGAGCATTTAATTTTGACTGCAGTCAGTTTCAAGAATGAACAGCTGGAAAACTTGTATTCCCTGAGATTCTTTTAATGCAGAGTTGCTTGTTTGCCTTTTTTATTAAACTCATTGATTTACATTTTTTATATAGTTGTATAGTAACTGTGCATAACAAAGCAACTAAAAGCTTGTCAGGATACAGATAACTCTTAAAGTATTATATTAGAATTTATTACAAATATTTCTATTTATTTTATTATTTATATTATTTATATGGGTTTATTATTTTTATTATTTAATATTCTATTTTTATTATATTTATTTCTTTATTTTTATTTTTAATCATTTTTACAAATAATTATTAAAATGCAGATATAAATAAAGATTTATGAAAGAAAAGCTCTACCCATCTACCAGGAGAGATATATTTAAGTTTAGGTCCCACCTAGAGATGTGAATTTGGATTTAATGTGTATATCCTAGAGGGCCACCAAGAAAGAAGAGCAGGTGAGAACTGCAGCCTTGCCCCTCACCAGCCCACCATGCTCAAGGCCTAAAGTTGGTCATTATGAGTAACCTCCCTGTGCCAAATTTAAAGGATTTTCACCCTCCTCAGATGAGCTGTGCATCTGAGCTGACACCAATATCAAGCTGGAGAAAAAAACTGGTTAATATCCTCCACATCCTGATCTTGCAGCAATGAAACAAATGTACACACAGAAGGGTACAGGATCAAGGCATACAGCTGAAAGTTAGAAAAACACATTTTTCTTTTTCCCCTCCTTTCCTAAAAATAAAACAAAATAAAAAAATCAATACTTCAGTGACTTGAGAGGACTGTTAGGGGTAAACATTCCCATTTTGCTCACAGTTTCAAGACTGGAACCAAACTTCACCATTCAACGGGGGAGTTTTCTTCCAATGACCACAAAATGAGAACTGTTATTTTGTAGAGAGCTCCTGTGGAAGCCAGGAGCCCTGCCAGGCTGGCAGTCTCAGTGCTGAGGACAGATTACACTCCCTCTCCTCCAGCCCATCAGGATCAGCACTGATAAGCAAACATGAGAGGACCCATGCCAGGCTCTGACAGAAGCACTCCACTGCAATTAACTCCTTCCCTCAATACACAGCAGTTTGGATGAATCAGCAAATACCACGGAGAGAGAAGAAAGAAGAGACAGAAAATGTTTCGACAGAACTTCTGTATACAAGTAAAACCACATGACACTGCATGACCAAGCTATTTATGTGATTATCTAATGATTCTGTGCATCAAAAAGTTTCAAAGACTCCTTCAGGAAAAATGCTCTGCTGTAAATAAAACGAATACAGCTTTACCTAAATCTATTTTATTTAGAGGGGTGGAAAAGATACCTAGAGTCTTGGTATTATGTCAAACCCATTTATTTTTCCCCTTCCCTTAAAAAAATTACTGTAGAACTAATTGGTTCATCAAGGTTGCTGTGGACCACACAGCATTTTCATTTTTTGCAGGAGCACGTTACCCCTCACGGGATGCCCTTTCCAAACCACAGATTTGTGTCTGTCTGTAAAGCCCTCAGTGTCCAAACACCTCACTGTGAGCCTGGGGAGCCACACCATGAATTCAACACAGGTTTGGCTCTGTTACCACTCTGAGACACCTCAGTGACTCAAGGCAAAGGACAAAGTGATCACTGTAAGCTTTTGACACTTATGCCTACAAACCTGCATCCAAGTTTAGTCCTCTTCAGACACAGAGGTCAGAATTATGTCATCAGCATACAACTACAAGGTAAGGAGTGTTTTGCCAGGGCAGAAAACAAGCTACCCCAGCAAATATATTGGGCCTGAGCACAGGCTTCTAAATGAGCCAGAAGAAAGCAAAATTTTCCTTTGAATTATTGAATCGATCATTTTCTTGTACACACAAGGACACTCAGCCATGTAACCTCAGTTGGCAGAATATTTTATCCATGTGTTAATTTCATGGCCCCTTTGGTTGTCCTTTGTCTTGGGGGATGAAAACAAATATATGGCAGGGAGGGGGCACTGCCATCAATATTCACTGCAGTTTCATGTGCTAGGTCACATAGCATTCCCAGGCTGAAAAGAAGGCTCTGCTACTAAGAATTCATAAAACAAGTTGAAGGTAGTGTGCAGTTATAATACAAGAAGTTGTCAGTCAAGACTTACTGTGCGTTCCAATTTTATTTTTTCTTTTAGAATAGCCAAAAGAGCTGGAAGGTCTCCAACTGTGTCATTCTGGTATGGAGGAAGAGAGTTTTTGCAGGGCTCACATTCATTTGATTCAAAACAAGCCCCCAGAATTTACTTTTTCCCAGGAGTATGAGCTCTTTTAATTTACTAAGCTTACTTACATGGCAAAGGATTTGCTATTACACATCCCACACAAAAAGGAAAAAAAAAATCAGCCTATCTCAGCTGCTTAGGTTTGTAGTACAGATTGCTGCACTTATTGAGTTTCCAAGCTTGGGAAGCAGGCTTGCTCAGGAAAACATGGCAGCACGTGTTTCATTTCAAGCATGTGCTCTCCAAGTCCCCCTGCACTCATACACAGGACTGACAGAAGACTTCAGGGTAGACTTGTGTGCTCCTCTGAATCCAGGCCAGAGGTACTTGAACAGTTCCATAAAGTCATTTTATGTGCTCCTGTGATGAGAAAAGTATTTCCTTACTAAGTCTCAGGCTCTCTTTGTCTATGCCTACAGGTATGCTGCAGATGAAGTGACAAAATTTGCAGCATCTGCCATGCTAACTAAACAAGGCAGAGACATGTAGTGCCAGGCATATTTAATGTTTTCTGGAATGCAGCAGCAGTTTTCCATGCATTCATAACTACAGCAGAAGAATGCTCAATGTCCACAGGCTGCAGGAACATTCAGTCACCCAGTATGTATTTTAGGCTCCACATGGGTGCAGAGAGCTTCATTTGTGGAGTTCAGGGCTGTAAGTAATCAAAATATACCAATAAGATTCTAGATGTAACTCACATACCAGCAAACACCAGAATTTACACAGCCAAATCTTACTTACTTACTTACAAATCTGACTTACTCCAGATTTACACCAGTGTGAGGGCGGTACAAAATATCTGCCATTCTAGCTGATCCTGCTTATTTGTCAGAATTTTGGCGTTCAGAGGGAGACAAACCCTAATACACTAAAACACATGTGCTGCATGGGCATACACATAGGCAAATAAAATTAGAGAAGAACCTAATATTTCTCAGCAGGAGTTTAATCAGATGTAGACGTTCTTGCAAACCAATCTGAAAGAGCTGCAGTACTAATTCACAAAGGCTGAGTGGAAACTGCAACATGCCTGCCTTTCAGTGAAGCCTTTCACAGAATATCTCAAAATGCTCAAACTAAATTCAAAGTGGACGCCTCCCCAAAAGCAGCCCACACACATCAGCTGCAATGTGTTACAGAGGGCCACAAGAAATAGCAAAAAGTAGGGGAACTAAAGCAAGACCCATGATCTAATTGGTTTTAGCATGTTTCTTACTAGCAAGGAAGAAGGAACAAGAAGGTTCTTAGTGAGATCACCAGATGAGTGATGTTAATTCAGAACACCAGTAAGCAGAGAGAAAAAAAATACTAACCAAAGACAATTAATGAATCCCTCTCTTCTTGCAATGCTAAAACTTTTAAAGTTCAAGGCACTTACTAGCATGTAGAGCTGAGTTGCTGCCACAAACAGCCTCTCCAACTCCATTTCCCTCCTTTCCCCATCCCCCTTCCTTCTCCTGTGCTTAGCCTGGAGCATTCTGGTTATCTCAGCGGTGTAAATCATACTTCACAGCCCAGGAGTCACCATGAATGGAATTATTTTGGCTCTCCTATTCCTGTTTCACACCCCACACACAGAAAACCAGAGGTGGCTGCAAAGGAGACTGACAAGGTTACACATCAGAGCTTCTGGGGGAGCTCTGGGAGCCTGCACTCACACTGGTTTCATGTACAGAGGACAGAATGAGGTGAATAATTCTCACCTCATAGGCAGAGTGTTTACTGCCTCAGAAATTCACATCATGGTATGTGTGATGTTTATCCCTGCCCTTGCCACCCTCACCACCTTCTGTTCCAAGGGCAGGCAGCCGACACATCATTCTGTGGGGACACCAAAACTGCAGTGCCTTGTCATGTTTCCTTCTGCTGAGGGAGGGACATGGACCTTTTATCCCTCCTTCTCTGTGCACACCACTGCTCAGAGAGGGCTCTTGCTCGTCCTGCAAAGATGGCATTCAACTCCCAAGGCTGCACACAGGCCTCGTGCCGCACTTCCAAACCTAAAACTTCCCCAGCTCCAGCTAGTTCTGGGTAGTCAGGAGGGCAGAGGGACGTGGCTGCCTTGGAGATTCAGAAACACTGTCGTGGCCAAGGATCTGCCTGTGGAATTGTCCTCCCTCATGTCTTACTCATAAGAGCACCTGGGCAGGGATGAGCAGGCTTTGACACACAAAGGAAAAAGGACAACAATGCCACCAACGTGTCTTACATTGGCAAACATCATGGCTAACATTGACAAAGAGACATTTTTACTACTGCAGAGACAGGACAGGAAAAAACCTCATCTTGTTGGAACACACAAACACAAACACAAACCCACCCACACACAAACACCCACCCACACACACACAAACACACACACACACACAAACACCCACACACACAAACACACACACACACA
>NC_031778.1:7813885-7820359 GCF_001522545.3 Parus major
ACACACAAACACCCACACGCTCACACGCAAGAACGATGAAAAATTGTTTGAAGAACATGGTGTCTTGTTGTTAAGCGAGTTGTGAATGTTTCCAAAAAGCCTAAACTCCAGAAAATAGCAGCACATTGCTGAAGAATTTTTAAGGGATTTAGGCTGATCTGATAATTGCTTGGTAAGACAAAAGCAGAAACAGCTTACAGAAATAAAGGACATTAGTCTGAAGGAAGTTTCAAAGAATTATCTTTAATTTTTAAGATGATATGGCATACACTACAAAGAATAAAAAAACACTGACTGCAAGATAAAAACAGTAAAAGATCTTCAGGAAAGCACATTTACACAGCCTTTCAGAGCACAAAAAGAAGCCAGAATTCTGTGTTTCAAAGAGTCGGTCTGCACATTTGCTCCAAGCCCTAACAAGCCACTCAACTCAGAGTGATTTCAATTTCACATACTCCAAAGTCAGGAGCATGATGTGAACACAGATAACTTGAACTTTCATTTTTCCACTCCAAACTCTGCAGATGAAGCAGCCAGGACACGCATAACATAGACAAAACATTGATTTGTGCAAGAACTGCAGCTCTGGTCCTGTCAATATAGTCAAAACCATTTAAATTGGAGTTGGAAGAATCGAGCAAAAGTACATCTGTGAACATTTTCTGGCCTGTTGAAAAGCTTGTGTTCATCCCTTCCACATCAGTGTTCTGCACATATCCCACCCCCACATTCAGGCAGCAGGAGTGGCCTCTGCCTCAGATGGCCCCGTTTGACCAACAAATCCCCGAAGGCTGAGTGAGTGCAGCTGAGAAAGTATCACCCTATGCCTATTATCTTCCTTTGGCACAGCTATCAGGGACAGAGCACTCTGAGCTGAGCCAACCTACTTCTGCACATAGTCATGCTGGTAAGAGGGCAGCAAGTATTAGTTTTATGAGAAGGGGTTATGCATAGCATCAAGCTCCCTGCTTGCACACACACCAGATCACATCCCAGCAGGAAACAGGAACAACATCTGATCCTTTATCCCAGACTGAATAGATACAAAATCTTCCTCTGAACATAGACAGAATTAAAAATCTACACATCCTTAAAACAGTCCATACACAAACATGAACTCTACACACTTCAGAAAACCCAAATCCTTAACCTTATGATTCCACTAACAGGAAATGTTAATGCATATATGGAAATTTATTTGCCCCACTTTGGCTTTGTATGCACGGTAAGGAAAAATCAGAGCCTGAGAATGATTAGTGTGCTCAGAGAGCCCTGTGAGCAGCCAGGGGCTCTGTCATGCAGCCCTGTGTGCAATGTACCCAGGCACTTACACACAGGATACACGTGGGGAGCACTAATGGGAGACCCTGGCTGAGGGGGGACGCAGGTTAAAGGCTGGGAAGATGAACACGTGTGCTACCCCAGAGCAGTGTGTCACAGCACATGCAGGGCATCACTGAGCACTTCAGCACTGCTCTTTTTTATTAACCACTGCAATATGTTCTATGTCAGAACTCTTATTTTTTCAATACTTATTAAGCAGGAGAAAAATTAATATATCAGATGGTAGACTAATGTGTTCAGTACAACTCTGAGCAAAGCTTGTGCATTATTTTAGCAAATATTTACTGTGGACATAGAGAAGCCCTTCCCATGTTAGGTTTGTGATCAGCTGTATTTACCATTCTCTATAAATGAAACGTACACTTCAATTAGAAACTGGTGAAGAATAAATACATACAAAACATGGACAAGGCAAGGACTCTAAACTCATTGAACACACAACCTGTTTTTCCACTAGAAGCATTTTAATTACATTTTGCAGATGTTTTTTTCAATCTTTTGCCATAGCATATGAAATTAATTTTTGAGGGGAGGGAATGCAAGAGGAGCTTTTCTATATTTACATGTTAAATAGTATTTGCTGGTCTAGGCAAAATGCATTCTGCTATTCCAGGGAGGCACTTCCCAGGGATACTACACTCCAGCTCCCAGGTCTGAAGGACTCAGAAGGAACAGCATTCCACTAGGGTGGGTATATGCATACACAAACTAGTCCTTTGTCTTAAATTCAGGGTCTCTCTGTAGGATGAATTCCCATTCTTGTTGCAACAAATTGGAAGCAAAAGCCAAAAATGTTCATTTTTCACTCTCATTTTAAAGTTTATAAGATTCCTCCAAAATTTAGAAAATATATATTCCAGCAACAAATGGATTACAAGAAAACAAAAGAAAGAAAATTCTTTTTTCTTTACCTATTTTAAGCAATACTCTGATTTATTGTGAGGGTAACGGTTGAACCAGATAAATGTGTAGATCTTCACTTGAGATCTTGGCAGCGGAGACAGTCCGGTGCATTTTGCAGAGTATTTTGGTTTAAGGAGTTCAAAGAACACTTTCTTCTTCAAAGTCAAATTTCACCACCACTGGCCGGGTCATGTTCAACTTCTTATTTTGATTCCTATCCTCGATGAACTCCTGGTAAGGATCTTGCTTTGAAACTGCTTTCTTCGAGCGTACATAACCAAAAAAGACAGTTAATGCCAGGAAAGAGTAAAACAACATGACAAAGAGGATGAAGAAATAGGCGTTGTCATATGGTTTGTATTGTGGCTCTTTTTGTTCTGTAGCGTTTTTCCTTGTGTCCAGGTTCCTTTCCAGAAGTTGCAGAACACATTGCAAGATGAGAGAAGCTAAAGCTGTTTGGTTCATTTTGGGGAATTAAAAAGCATGTCAGAAAATAGAGGGGAGTGAGCATCGAGGGGCCCCAAGTGATGCTTCATTGAAGTGGGACTCTGTCCACCAGCTCTGGCAGAGCTGGATCTGGCCTGGAACCATTTCCTCTTTTGGTAAGGAATGCTGTTAAGCACTTATTGGGTCTCAGTCATTTGATAATGAGGCATTTGGCTGATAAGCCTGCCTTGTCTGTGAAGTCTGTGAATAATAACAATAATAGAACAATAACAAATCCCTGAGACACACATCTGCCAGGCAGTTTAGAATGTGTGATTTTATTTTTTATTCCCCTACCCCCACAATATTTGGACAACAAATCTGCTCAGGTTACTAGGTGAAATGACTTCAAAAGCACCAGTGTGATGTGATGGGGGCTTAGGGGATGAAGAAAAAAAACCACAGTGTTTCAGTCAGCTGTTATCTACAAGCAGAGCATGAAAACTTAAATTTGAACTCAAATTTGACAGCCTTGGAGCTTCAGCATAAAGTTTTAACTTTTAATGTGTTTGCATTAAGCATTAGGAGTGGTGGTCTGTAGCTGTGTGCTGCCAAAAATACGTGCCACACTGGAAAGATGCAAGAGAGCAATATCCAAACAGAAAAGAATTTCTTATAAAGTCATTCTGGAATATGAAACCTTTGACTGCCACTGACAAGTGGACTACACTGAATATTTTCAGACAAGGAGCAGGGAGGTTAAGTCTTCTCCAGTGTGGTTTGTCACAGGTCATGTCTACTTGCATAATAATAGCAGAGCAGTGCTCCGTGGATTCCTGCTTCCTATTGTGTTTTACAGGCTGGGTCACTCTAAAGTAAATTGTTGTTTTACAAAGTAGTGAAACCTTATCTTGCTACAAAAAAAAAAAAAGTCCTTACTGCCACAAACGACAATACCAGCTGTTTCTTTCTGTGATCTGAATTCTGGGGAATAAGCACCATGACTTTGAAGTGGAGAGCACATCACCAGACTAGCAGTTTGCCAACTCTGCACTGTTTCTTTAGGCCTGACCCCCTGAACTGATTGTATGATGACTAATTCACATGCTAAGATTGCAGTATATCGGTATCACTAAACAGCCTGCATTTGTCATTAAGGGTTTCTTGTAAAAAGGAAGATGAAAGTGAAGTCTGTAATTTTATATGAGCAGCAGACTACGGTATAAGTACATTTAGAATATGCAACTCCTAGAAGAAATGCTCTGCTCCACATTTTAACTATTTGTTTTAAAATCAGCCTTAAAAAAAGAACAACAAAAAAACAGAAAGAAAAAAGATTTAAAATTCCAATAAAGAGCAATGCCAAATCCTGTTCTTGAGTGGGGCCACATTATAGGAGAGATCTCGTTTACCTATTCTTCTGGGTGAAGGACAAGAGATTCAGGGGACTTAATCTTGGTTTGAGGGGACAGAAGAAAAGTTTTGTCAGCAGTCTAACTACAAATAAAATACATGCATTAAACTAGTATAAAATCTTCAGGGGAACTATGCCCAATTTATATTCATGTAACTGGAAAATGATTTTCATTTAGGTTTATGCAACTTTTTCAGGACTCTGTAAATTCTTATTTTTTGTTTGTTTGATTTTTAAAAAATTTGCCTCAGTAAAAGAAGCCTGCAATTCTGAAAAAATTAAGTTGGACACATGCTAATCCATGTAAATTTCTTGCCTGCTTGAGAAACACATGACCTCTGTTGGCCAGTTTCTGGGGCTTTTGAGATTGGAAAAATGAAATAGAAAAAAATAAAAAAAAATAAAGGGGGTTTTGAGGAGTAGGACACCACAAGCAAGTCAAGAATTGAGTGACAAAAATCACACCGGTGAAGTCACAGTGGCAGTGTTGGGTGTGCAATGAACAAGGAATGCTGTGCTTCACCTTGCCTGTATTAAAATGTAACTTCACACTGATTCTTGAGATGCAGACTCATTATCTCCTAGAAATAAGTGTTTTAGCTCATCTTATGCTATGCAGTGTACTGACATCCTCACATGTCTAAGCAGTTTTTAAGTGCTCAATGAAAGGCACAAAAAACTTCCTTTCTCCAGGATTCAGTCAGAGCCACATCAGCCTAAGCCTGGAAGATAAATTACTGCATTAACACTGGGCCATGCTTGTGTGGGCTTCCTCCCACAGGTACCTCACAAACCCAGAATCCTGGCCCAGCAAACTCAGTGTGACACATTTCCCTCCAGACACACTGTGACATGCCCAGGTCACCCAGGGCAGAGGCACTCCAGGCCAGAACACTCCATCCTTAGCAAAACCGATGCTGCATTTCAGCAGCTCCCACTTGGCTGCACACAGAGCTGTCTCCACACCGCCTGAGAGAGGCTGATGTACCAAGGAAGACTTACTTGGGGCAGGAATGGTGTCCTTGCAGACAGGTTTAAAGGGTTTGCATCCACACAGCACAGCTCATCCCCTCCAGACTGGGAGGAGTTGCTCATGGGCAAAGCACAGAGCTCACCTGCGCTGCCCTGCCTGGCCCCTCCTGAAGTGTTCTTGCCCAAACACACCTCCACCAGGAGTCAGAGGATGTGATCCAACCCCTGCCAAAGGCAGATGCTCGTTCATCCTCCTGCTCATCTAAAGTAGTCTGGTCTCATTTTAACTTGGGGTGTTCCCAGACACAGTGTTGAACACATCAGTGTTCTGCTAGGTTACACAAACAAACATTGCTTCTAAAGTTGCTTTTTCTCTCCTTTTTTCACCCTCCCCCAAACAGTTAAAAGTACATAATGGTGCTTTGAACAAGATCCTAAAGACCTATTTCCATAAAGTGGTCCAATTCTTTTTAGAGATGTAAGTACATGAAATTCTTCAAATGCAGGGGGACAATGAGTGAAGATTAAAAAGAAAGTAAAAGATTAAAAGGAAAAGACCATAAGAAAAACTCAAAGGGGGGGAAAAGATCAAAAAAGGGGATTAACCATGTTACTTGTTGTTTTTCAGAAATTAAAGAAGTATGGAGGATAAGGCATTTGTTTCCTTTTGGCCCTAGAAAAATGCCAATTATGGTAGCTAAATTGCCAGGATCACATATCAGTATGCTTTGGAAATGTGAGAAATGGATGGGAAATATAAACACAGGGCAATAGCTTACAGTTATGTTATGAATTAAGCCACAAAAATATCAAGATTTAGTCACTGAACAGGCTGCCAAAGTTAATCTTTCCTGATGAACTTGAGCAGAATCAGAATAGAAGAAACAGAACTGTAGTTTCACAGATCAAAATTGCCTTGTTCACTCATCTTTGCTATCTCTGGATCCTCACACACCTAAAATTTCCACTAAAAATCAAAGGAAAATGGGTGCACATGGGCATAAGATTGAGTTCCTTATCTATTTTGTATATTCTTTTTAGGAGTTTTTATTTTTTATACTTAACAGTAAAAAAAATTAAATACTCCAAGTTCTTCTTTGGCAAGAGCACTTGTGATATTATCCACACTAGTAGAGATTATATTTTCCTGTAGATGGGAGGTGGAGAAAATGCTTCCTTCCAGATCCTTCAACTATCTGGCATTTACGTAGCCCTTTATGAATAAGGATTACAAAATGCCACAAGACTGATGCATGCCTAAACCCCAGAAATTATTTACCAGAACCTACAGGGTTATTTTAGCCAAACCAAGTAACTCAGAGGTTTTGGTTCTCAGTGAGGCAGGGCAGGCCAGCCCTGCACCCTGTGCCTGTCCCCAGGGTCAGCAGCTGGCAGGGACAGCCTGGCCACCAGCA
>NC_031778.1:7820744-7878244 GCF_001522545.3 Parus major
ACCTCCCACCTGAGCCTCCTTCAGGATGGACACACACCTCCCACCTGAGCCTCCTTCAGGATGGGCACACACCTCCCACCTGAGCCTCCTTCGCTGCCTCAGCACTGGCAGGCACAGTCTGGGTCATGAGTGGGTCAGATAAAATGCTCTGAAGCCAAAGTCAGCCTAAGGTGAAGGCTCACAGGAGCTGTCTGCCCTGGCAAGTGCTGTGACCAAGCAAATCCCCAGGAGATGCTGTTCCCCACCATATCCTATGGCTGCTCACACACAGATCACCTGGGACCTCTGCAGCACTGGCACAGCCCTGCCATGGCCCAGGGACACTAAAGGGAGGGGGATTTAATTTTGCACAGTGCTCCATGCACCAGGAGCCAACTCCACAAATGGCACATGCTGTTCCCAGCCATTCTCAAAGGATAGACTGAGCTCTACCCAAAGGCAGCACCTCTGGGAACACCTCTGCCCTGGCTGTCTCCCTCTGCCACCCCTTGCTGACCCCACACATGAGAAAAACGCACTTTTAGGGGTACTGAGGGGCCACAGCACCATGTCCCCTCCCACCCACCCTACACCTTCCCTGGAACAGCAACACCATGTGGAAAACTGTGTTTGAGCCTAACCCTCAGCAGAAAGAATCCCTCAGGTCTCTCAGAGGATTCCCAGCACGGTTCCTGCTGTCTCCCACCCACCCAGAGGGAAAGCTGTGCTGTTTCCGCTGCACATGGCATCGGGACATCCTGGCACCAGAGACAGCAGATGGCTCACACACCAGCGAGCCCAGCCCTTCACCGGCACCTCCCAGTCAAGTGCTGTCCCCTTGATGTTCCCCAGACCCAGCAGGTCAGAAGCTGCTGCTGGCAGAGGCTCTGTGCTCTCCCCAGCTGTGTCCTCTCAGCTGGTGAGGACCACGCTTTGGCTGCTCCTCACAAACTCCACAGTTGCCCCCCTGGCCCCCCACCATCCCCACCCCATGCATGGTCACACACACTGCACTCAGAAACCCTTCTGGGCTCTAAAGGAAAAGCTGGACTCCACCTTAGCCTTTCACACACGTTCATTATCCTCTCTTCAAATCAGCAGCCCTGACTGCAAATATTTCCCTGAGGTTTCAGTGCCAGGTGAAAGAGTGGTGTGATGTTCTGGGTGTGCTGCCGTCGGTGCTGGTGCTGTCGGTCAGAGTCTTTGGGAAGAGCAAGTGAAGGAGAAATTCTACTGAGCTGACACAGACACTGGAATAAAAGGTGTGGCTGTTGGACACCTGCAGAGTGGCAGGACCCAGGTTTGTTGGAGAGCCACAAGGGAAAGGGAGGCAATGAGGAGAAGCCATGACATTGAGGGCAAAGTGTGTCTTCCAGCAGCTGGAGGCTTCAGATGGGGACGATGGAAAAGGGGTTCAGTAAAACTCTGTGTCGTGAGCTCCACAGAGGGACATGACCCCAGTGCTGCCCTCATGTAGTGCAGACCCAGATGGCTCCTGCAAGCCACACCACCCCCAGACCCCACAGACCCCTCCCCAGGATAAGTGTGGCCAAAACAGCATTTCAAAAAACTCAGGACATTTGTACCCTTAGCTAATTATTCTGGTACTGACCGTGGGGACACTCACACAACAGTGGCTCCAAAGACATTTTTTCCATCTCAGAATTCCTGAATTCTAAAGTATCATGGTTTGAGCGTGCAGAGTACCTGTAACAATCACCCTTTTAAAGTTAACATTTTAGAGGTATGTACATTTGAGATCATTATGAATAAATGCATATGTATGGGGAGAAAAATGTTTGTGTAAATAAAACTGAGTCTGTGAGAAAAGAAAAAGGATAATTGTACAGAGACATGAGAAGAACTGAGACCATAATTGTGTACAGCATAAGCAAAGATACTGGTGTGAGTGCTGAAAGGAGGGGAGTGTGGGGAGGAACAAGTAGTTTAACTTTTGGTTATGGCCTAAGGGACAAACTTTGCTGAAGATGAAGACACTGAATGGTTAATAAAGCTTCTGAACTGTTTCCAATTCTCAGACAAGGAAGCAATAGTTCCGCTCCTACCAGCAACTGCTCTTTCACATTTGTGTATCAAGCTCGCTTTATTAAATTATTCAGCAAAGGTCAAATGTGATGTGTCTTCCTAGTTTTATTATGATTTTTCATGACATTGCCTGAGTAGCTGAATAATAAACAGTGCATGTCAAAACACTGCAGTGCCCGAGCTGCCCACAGCCACCCTGGCTTAATCAGTGACCGGTTCTGAGGCGATGGAAACGCACTAAACAAAGATTTAAACTGTGTGTGAACACTGCAAAGTGCTGTTTGTGGGAACCACGATGGCAAAACAGAGCCAAGTGCCAGCACTATGTACACATCCTGATTTTAAGTTTGTATGATAAATACCTGAACTGGAGTTTTTGAACCAGACTAATCCCCCTGCTGTAGCATTTTTCTCCCTGAGGCTGATGAGAATTTCCCAGCCTGTGATGAGCTGCCCAGAAGTGCTGGGAGAGAATAAGGAGTGAAAATCTTCAAACAAACAGCTCAAATGGTCTCTTACCTGCAACAACCACAGAAGCAGACTACAAGTTTTATTATTTTGCAATAGACAAATTTCTTGAGCAGATTCAAATCAACTCATGTGCTTCTTTAAATAACCTTGGGACTCTCCAGTTGCTCTAGGGAATATCTAGATGTCAGTGGAAAAGCAAAAATAAATTGAAAATGGGATCTCCTAATCAGGATTCAGGTTTTCTTGCAATTAAGCAGAAGATTGAAGTGAACAATACAGAGAATTTTATAAATTCAAGCTGTTCCAGGTTTCTGATGGCTCCACTGATATTGCCTTAAATTAATTTCTTCTTATTTCATCCAAAGCTATCTTATAGTAGTCCACTTTATAGATTTTAAGGATAGCAAGAAGACTTTATGGAAGACTTTAAGAGGACTTTATGGATAGCAAATGTTGAGAATATTCATGGTTACCAACACAGCAAAAATGTATGCTTTATTCAGCAGTAACCAGAGACAATGCATTTCTTATATATTCTGTAAGAATATATCGCAGAATTCACACATAATAAATAGTTTACATGCTGTTCTCTGCCATACTTCTGAGAAAATGCAGACATCCTTGCTACCAAAAAGATATTAGTAGCATGTGATAATTTGGGGTGGGCTTTGGAATTGCAAAGTTAAGTAGCTTTGTATTTTTTCATTACATTTGGAGATACATGTTACAGAACTGTAACCAGATATTTTGTGTTTTAATTTGCACAGACTTTAACCTAGGGATCAAAAACCTAACTCTAGGTTAGGTGCACATAGGTGCAGAAACAGATTTCTGAGGACACAGAACCTGTTTGACAATCAGCTATTTTCACTGAAGGTTTGTAGATTGGGATAGACATTTTGTGCCTTTCAAAATAGCCCAGAAAGATACACTGCAACATCATCTGTTATTTGGATAGAGACTTTTGAGCAATACCAAGTAGAAAATCCTGTGTGATTATTGGAGAAAAATGTTTATTTCTAGCTTTTATTTAAATGAGAAACACTGAAATAGCTTGGGAAAAGGATAATAGCTGTCATTAAAAATTATTCTTTTCCTAGCTCATTCCTTAATGCTTGGATAAAGGAATAGTGATACATACTGAAGTATGGCAATATATTGGCAGTATGGCAGTATGAAGTATACATATACTGGGTATTGTGATGGGAGTAGAAGTCATTTCTAGATAAAGGAAGACTTAATAATAATTTAAAAATCATGGTTGTGACACAAAGAAAAAAAAAATTTATGAAAACCTGTCTCTCAACATCTTCCAATTCTAATGAGATGACAGACAGTCGGTTAAGCAGCTCTGGTGATTTATTTCCATCTTGTAAAACATGCACACTCACACACAAAAAGGAAAATGAGAGGAGGGGCCCTGAGAGCTGCCCTTTCTGCACTCATAAGTGAGTGGGGTTTGGACTCCTTTGCTGTGAGCACATTCCTCCCAGCTATTGCATGGCTTTTCTGTCAAATGCAATATCCATGGCAGGCTCATTCCTCTTGGACTTTCTGAGCATTCAGAATTCATATCTCAGAAAAACATGTGGTTCCCAAGAACCTCTTCAGTCTTGTCAGTGATAACAAGAAGGGGTCAACAGTATCCCAACTTATCCTTGTAGCTCTGTCAAAGATTTCTACAGCACATGATAAATTCAGATACTGCTTAGTCCCTCTGCCCCAGGCTCCTCCCTTCCCACGACAAGAGCTCATCCCAGTTCTCCACTGCATGGCTTGACTGTGAGAAGAATGGACCATTTTCAAAGAATCATAAAATGGTTGAGGTTGGAAGGGACCTTAAAGACCATCCAGTTCCAACCCCCCACCACAGGCAGGACAGAGCCTTCTCTATCTGTCTTGTTTCCAGTCTCTCTCTCTCTGCACAAGGCTCTCACACAAGAAAGTGCTTGGGACACCTTGAGAAGAAGATGGAGCAGCCAAAATGCCCATTCCCTAACGTGAGGTCAGTAAAGCACCTCAGTGGGATTGAGGGGACGGGAGAAACACAGCTCTCCCACCCCTGCAGCTGAGGGAACACAAAAGGAAAGTGACATTTTCCAATCAGCCTGTGACAAGGGTACACTCCTCCTGGGAAGGAGCACCCATCACCCAGTTCCAAACCGTGTAAGCAAACAGGATTCTACCCAGCAGTTTACAGAAAAGGGATTGCAAGTGAGAAATAGAAGTTACATGGCCTTTGCAGCAAGCCCAGGACATGAGACAATTGCCAAGGGCCAAGTACTTAGAAACAGCGTTGAAAAAAATCAGAAAAAATAGCAGTTTAGAGCAGAGAATGGGTGTTAATAAGAGATTTTCAAATTTCAGTTGCCTCAGAAATTAAAAAGTATATCAGAGAAACTGGAAAGGAAAAAATAAATCTAATTTCCCCATTTTTCAGAATTTTTAATATCCTCTTTTCAAGAAATGTTTTCCTTCCTTTTCCAATGGAAGAAAGCTAGACTTAAAAGAACAAAATAAAAATAAAATGCACATAGGAAAAAGGCAGAAAGAAATTCAAGGTGGTTACATCCCCCACAAAACAGTGAGGAAATTAAATGTTCACCAAACATAGGGTGAAGCAAAATTCCCTTGCACACTGATATGGCAGTAAAATTTATTCCACCCATCCTGAAGGGTCTTCCCCATGTTACAATCAGTTCATGTGCAGGCCTATTAAAAAATTCTTGAGGTTTCTTAGGAAAAAAATATAATTCAGGACAGATACCACCCATTACAAAGTCCCTGCATTTTCTGAAGCCATCCCAGTTGCCCTGTTTGTGCTGGGTTTAAACCTACTTTATTTTTTTTTGAATGCATGCAAGGGCTTTTCCCTTGTTGGGAAGTTTTACTCCTGGTACCCCCAGCACTGGAGCAAAACTCATTGTCTCACGCACACCCAGACACACCCAGAGCTCCATGTGGCATCCCACAGCCCAGGATGTCTGCAGAATACACTCATATAATGAACACAGTCTGCATCGAAGATAACATGGTTTATTTCTTCATGATATTCAGATTAAAATGTATCAATGTATTTATCACAATACTACATTTTAGGACAAAATCATCAGTGCTTTGCAAGTCTTCATAATGTTTATTCATTATAAATAGTAAATATTTACTGAACTTTTTACATGAAAGACATTTGTTTTTTTGTTTTCTTTTTTGTTGTTTTTTTTTGTTTGAGTTTTTCTTTTTTTTACAACACATTCTGTTGTAGAGGCTGCAACACAAAGATTTTTCCATCACCCTTAAGACCATTGTGTGAACTAACCTCTGTACTGAACCTAGTCTAACTCACTACTTCATAGTCCTTAACTCTAAAAGGAATGTATTTGTGTTCTGCCTCCCTCTTTGTTCCAAGAATAGAGAGAAATAAATAATCCCACCTTCCATCATCCTCTTCCTCTCAACATCACAAAACACAAATTTATTGACATTCTAAAATGTCACGATGCAAACTTCTTGTAAACCTTGGTTCCTATAATTATACTTTCTATATTGGATATCACTGTATAATTTAAACAGGTGTGTCAAATACAGGTCCATCTCTGTCTATGTCCTGTACATCACTAAAAAACATGTAAACGTAATAATTTCTTCGTATTGTTTCCTGAAGATGACTTTTAAATCATGATTAACAAGCTGGATTTCAGTAATCCAGCAGACTGTAACATTTCTGTATTCTATCATCAGGAATTATGCACTGCAAAAATAAAAGTACCTGCAAAAATATAGTTCTGATTCTATATCTATGACTTTGGATGATCCCAAAGTTTGTGTGAGGTACACGGTATTGCACATTGCTAGGCAGTTATGAAAAATCAGTCGCATTGTTGGTGGGGTTTTTGTCTCCCATGTTTGTTTAAAAATGTAAAACACACTGGGAAAACACATACAAAAAGGTAAAATCTGGATTTCATCTTACACAAGATCTCCTCTCTTGGTAAAGCAAAACCTGTGAGTGACATTTATTGACAAGGTGATTACAAAAGCATGGTAAGGTAACCAATGAGTTGCTCAGGAAGTCTTTCACTCTTATCCAGCTTCCTAGGGACTGTGACGTTTCCTCTTGATGACAATTTCCAGTGTGCACAGTGAGAGGCTCTCCCAACCCTGCTTCAGAAACTGAGCTGTTTTATAGTTAGACTAAAGTCAGCACTGGATGTCAGATGAGTCAGAGTACGCAGAGCTCAACTGCTCTAAGTTTTTAGTTTCAAAATGTTCCATTTGTCCCAATCAATGCACATTAATTTCAACAACAAAAAAATGGAATGTTTGCCAGGCTGTGATGTTAAATACTGCTCTGTTTTGTATACCCACTCATAATGAAGCATGTCACATTTATTCATTATTGCTTTTGGCCTTTGTCTTCTGTATAGCTCTGTCCAGCCTTCAAAAGTCTACTAAAAGCTATGACTGGAGAGAACATAACAAGCATGTTTCTCTCAGTGGGACTGCCCCAGTTTAGGCTGCACTGTGTTGAGAAGATCCCTCATATCCAAACCTTGGAGTGAGACCGGAAAACGAGACAAGCTTTAACTTGAAGTGGACAGTTCATTTACGCAATATCTGGCTTCAGATAATGAAAGGCACCTGCAAAAAAGCAAAAGAAGCTTTTTAAGTCATGCTGTGACAACCTCACAGCATGGGGCCATGCCAACTACAGGTTGACAATGTCATATTTAATAGTGTTATATCAAAGGAAAGGGACTAATATTTTTATTCCTAGGACAAGTTTGACAAAACTCTATGTATCTGGGATTATATAGTGTAATGATTCTTGAGCTGACCTCATTAAGAACATGTGTTTCTAATAGTGGAATGCCAGCGGTTATTTCATTTTGGACAACCCTTATGTTTTACCTAATGGCAATCAGGTTTCATGTCTCAACAATTAATAACATCAAGATGTTGTTGACATCACTTAAGAAAATAATTATGCAGCAGAAATCCTGCTCGAACAATCAGCTATCTCACCAGTGCATGGCTTTGAGGAGAAGTAGCAGCGAGCCCTGAGGATCTCTGCTCAGAACTCCCTTCCTCACAGACAGACAGACAGACAGACAGACAGACAGACAGAAGGAGAGCACTGTTGGTAGCTGGGTGTGTGTTCCATACTCACTTTGGCCGTACTGGCCGTACTGGTAGCCCGTGACGGGGTCCATGCTGTATCCCGTGGTGCTGTAGGTCGGCGGGCAGTAGGACTGGGATGTAGGCAGGCTGTCTAAGCTCTTCATGTGATCTAACCTCTGGCTGCAGCTGGCTGACACAGTGGTGGTGGGCTCCAGGCCCCCAGTTAGAGGGGACAGGGCATAATCAGTTTGGGGCTGGTGAGGCACACCACCGTGGTTAGTCAGGAGTCCCATTACCTAAGAGGTAATAGAATAATAGAAAGAGTTAAAATATATGAAGAACTACATTGCTTACAGAACCACAGAAGTTCTCAAATCTGTAATTTGATTTCCTAAACCAGGTAGACTTGATACTTGAATTGTGCTTTGAGTAGCTAATCCCAAGAGGAAGTAGAATTTGGTTACATCATCCACCAAAATAAAATCTGATGGCTAACAAGCAATAAAAAGTGATACTGGGGCAAATAAAGAATAGTATTTTTTAAAACTTTTATGGTTCTAGAGTGCCTGATCCCAACTCCAGCTGGGAGTTCTGCAGATGTTTATTCCTTGAGGGCTAAATTATAACAAAATTTTAAGACAACAAAAAGCAAGTAGTGGCTGTGTAACCATGATGTCCTGCATGATCTACAAACATAAAAAAGCTGTGAAAAAGCTCACACAGTTTTCTTCTCCAAGATCAGCAACTATTCCAATGAAATCAGTTGGGAGCAGATCCCAGTAGCACTACTGATGGAAGTCAGAAAGAACCCCACTGAATCCTGATGTTCTAGGTGCTGGGGAAGGGACAGAGCAGTGATCCCCCCACTGCTGCATGCCCTGTGTGCTGTAAAAAAATTAATGTGCAAGAGTAAAATGCTGGTCATAGCACCAGTTATTGATTCCAAAAACTGACTTGCAGAGCACAACAGAAAGGGTCAGGCACTCCAGAGCTCAAGTCAGCTGTGACTCCTTTATTAAGCTGCTTCTACAGGGACAGTTATGAAATCAGTAGCTGAAAAGAGTTTACTGGAAAATACATGTTTGTCCCTATAAAAGACCAGCCCTCTAGGCCATAATTTCCAGTAAAGAGCAAGAAAAAATTTCAAAAGCATCTGTGTTTTCAAGCACAAAACTACAGTGAAAAGTTCTGGTTGTTCAAAAATCTCTCCCACTACAGGTTGGTGAACCTTTCCTTTCTTGGCACCCCAGTATAGAACACTTTGGAAATAACTGTATGACTGAGATTTGCTTACTTTTGCTGAATAAATTGCACTTCAGAACCTGACAAACAATCTGCAGCTTCTAACAGATGGGTGACACACAGCTGCTGCCAAAATTGCATATTGTGATCATTTACAGGCTGTTCTTGCTCCAAAAAACCATTACAATTATCTGACTTGCTATTTGATAATCACACTGCTTTGCAGCAATTCTTACCATAAACTAAAGAGAGTTTTTAAAAATTTGAGTCTCTTTTTTAAAGACTTAATTAAACCTCATAAGAACATATCTGTTTCCTAAAGTTCTGATGCTCCTCCTGGAATTGTACTTATTTTCCATCACAAACTAAAAGGTATTATTATTGCAGGGAGCTTGTTGTTTGCTTTTTTGTTGGTTTGGGTTTTGTTTTTAACAAATAGATGAAACAAGATCCAGGGATAGTGATTTAGGTAGGAAAGAAGACCTACAGAGTTTTTACATGTCTGATTAAGAAAACAGCAAGAGATAGAATAATTCACAAAGAGAAACCCAGACCCCTGCATCAAGAACTCAAAATATGTTTGCATCAAATGCACCCAAGATATCTCATTGAAAAAAAAGAATAATAAATGCTAAGAAGCTCAGTTACTATATATAGCACTGGAATGTTCACTTCTGATTCTCTAAGCTGAAAAACATGACTTTAACCAGTGGTATTTGCTGAATGTTCCCAAACTGAAGCATTCATGCAGAAAGAAATTCCAAAATATATGCAAAAACTGCATTCAGATATTGAAATCTTACAACTTTTAATTTATAAAAACAAGATGAATTTGGATTCAGGATGTAAGATATTTTCTATTTAATTCAACAAATACATTAAATGCTGTTACAAATAACTTGTGGTTAATAATAATAAAAAAACTCTGAAATCACTACAGACTGAAAAATCATGTTATCTGTTCATCCTTTTGTGTCAAAACTCCCCCAAAAGTTGAAAATACTGGGCTCCCAAGTTTTTGTTCTAAAAATTGATTCTGAAAAATATTAAAATTTCTATTATTTTAGCAAGTCTTTCAGAAATTCCAAGTATTTTTCTTATAACATTTGAATTTGATATTTGATATCCAAAATGTAGCATGCTTAATGACTGACACTGCATCAGCAGCACACAGTATTGGAACCTATGTTCATTTGGGTTATATTAATCCTTGTCCTTTGAAATTAACACTAATAGAATTAAAAGAAGAGGAAGAACTACAAAAAAAGATAAAAGAAAAGGGATAACTGAAACATTTACATTGAAAATTACTACTTTGGGAAATATTTATGTTGGCAGGAGTATCATGGTTTTGACTATGGTTTAAAATGAGCAGGGGTTTATCAGAAATCTCAAGTGCACAAGCCTTTCCATTGCCGTGTAGGGCCAGTGTGACAGCAATATTTACAGGACTGCCCCCTGTTTTGTTCCGAGTTCAAGAGCAGAGGGAAGGGGCTGGGCTGGGCTCATGTCACAGGGGAGCTCTTCTCTGCCTCAGGGCTCTCACATCACTCACTGCCTGCCAGCACTTCTTTTTAAACAAATTTAAAAAACAATTGTTTACCCAAATTTGTTAATTTGGGTAAATAGCTATTTTATCACCGGCATATTTCAACTAGAGGTTTGTTTGTTTGTTTGTTTGTTTGTTTCAATTTAACATTTTCAATAGAATAAAACCCGAGACAAAATTATTTGGACTTTGCCAGCAAAAAGAGTGAGCTCAAAAACTTTTGGATTGGAAGCTATTTTTAAAATTGGAGATTTGTCTTGAAATTGAAACCTGGGTCCAGACAGTCGCAAACGCCACTCAAACATCAGTAGTAGCAACTCTATTTGGATAGACATTTCATTTCTTTGACAAACTAAAATTAATGTTTGGTGAGATTAACTTTTTTAAATTAGAAAATAATTAAGCATCATTTTATTAAGTGGACGTGCACCTAGTAAATATTCTGGAGCAGAACTGACTGAGGCATCTGTCTCTGAGCTGGAGAAAACTGAAAAGCAACCAACTTCCCAGAAATATCTTCCTCAGAGGCCTTCAGAATCATCCTGCAGTTGATTAGTATCTAAATAATTCGATTTTTGGTCATGTCAGTTTTGAAAGCTGTAAGGGAAGTAGCCTCAGGGCAGGAGTCTTTGCTGCGGTTTGTGCCATGACCTTCTCACCCATACAAGGAGTTACAGGAAGGGCATGGCTAACTTTCACCTAATCAATTAGAAATCCATTAACAGGCCAGGCTGCAAGATGCTCAGCACCCTCAGTTCATCACTGAACTCGAGACACACAAGGATCTGGATTTTGCAGCTCAGATTTTCTGTTGGGTATGAAGCAGTATAGTTCTAAGGAAGTAAATAGATATGATTGCTTTATAATAATTGAGGTATAAAATAAATTTATTTAATCTCTATACCATCCAAACTACTGGAAAATATGTGCTCTCCTCTAAATCACTTTGGGAAAGGTAAATTAGTAATTATCAGCCTCACTAACCCAGAATCCAAGGGCTGAGTTAACACCACATTAAAGTGATACGATAATATCACTTTAATTTATTTTAGAGCAGAATTCCTATAAATGTAGGGAAAAAAAATCAGATTTAAAATTTTTAGCTGCATATATTTTGTTCTCACCTTTTGCAAAACACACATAGGAATGTTGATGCACAGCCTTTGTGTTTATACAATAAAATACAATATAACAGATAAAATCATTCTATTAGAAAGCAAAGGTGAAGTTATAAATAAGTAAATAGAACACAGTAGACTGCAACAACCAAATTCTACAGAAAAGTTTTTCTGAGAGAACACATCTGAAGCAATCCAAAATATTCATTAGGACAAATCCCTTGCTGGTGGAGTCAGCACAGAATCACCAGCTGAGGATATGATCGAGAAAGGGAGCTCGAGTGATGAAAGCCTTGAAGGCATGAACACAGTGTCTGGCCCATTATCAGCTGTTGGAAAATACTTCTATTAGCACCAAAATAAAGGGCATTAAACTAAAAAAAAAGTTTATTTTACTGAAATGAAACATTCTGGCTGTTCACATGGTTAGTATTCGAGGATGTAGGACCCTCCATAGGCACAATAAAATTCTCATATGTTTTAATTCATTTACGCATGCCTGTGTTTAATATGCTTTGTGACCATGCCTGCAATTAATATGATTTATGAGAAAAGAACATGTGCAGTATTTTTTTGGGTACAGTGATACTATTTTCCCCTCCTGTGAATGAAAGATTTAATGAAACAGCTCAAGGAAAATGGTTGGCAGTTAACATATTAAGTTGAACTGACAGAACCATGAGTAAACTTTAGCGCAGTTAATGATATCCTCTTATCTGACCCTGACACATTTGCAGCATGTAATTTACAGAAGCTCTGTCCAGGGAATCTTGACAAATGCTCCTAACGATGTCAGGGCAATGTTCCATTCTAATGTAAAACAGATGTGGGTCAGATACCCTCATTCATCACTAACACTGAAAATTTCAAACTCCTTCCGAGATGAATGGCATTACCTGCTGTTAACTCTCTTCACTGGAGAGAAATCTCTGAAAAAAAACAAAATATTGCACAAGAAAGAACACCAAAAGGATTGTTATCATGCACTATAATGAGGAATTTTAGAGGATTAAGTAATTAGCTATATGGATCTATATCTATAGGATCCTAGAACCACATTGCTGATTCATTTTATATATATGAATATTTCTATTGAATACAAGAAACCCCACAGAAAGCAATTTTTTTGCCAAATGGTAAGAGCTGGCAACCACATACTTGGCTGGTGAAAATAAGAGCAACTGTACTGACTTTGGACATTGATGATCTGACCCTCTGCATACTCATACCAAATGAGACCTCATACTGATTTCACACCACCAGGTATCACTGGTACCTGCACAGGAATTAGAGAAGGTGCAGGGTGTACATTTAGGGTAATTAGGAGGATGAGGTAATTATTTCATTAAATACATTTTTACTTATAGAGAATTTCCAAGCATTATTCAAAACATCATTACAGTCTGTCACAAAACTCATGTCTTTTTTAAAGTCCTATATCACAGAGTCCCAGAACTTGGTAACGTCACCAAAATAATTCTAAGATCAGCTAATTTTTGAGCCCCTGGTATGAAAAGCAACAAAAAATGACCAAAAGGTAAAACAAAAAAAGCTCAAGGATAAACATTTAGTCATAATTTATGAATATATAAGCATATCTATACAATGAAACATCTCACAACTTTTTCAGAAAGCCTCAGAAACTGGAGTTGCATGACTTTAAATGCTCAGCTATGGCACTATTACTCAAAAGAATTCATAACAAGCCTAAATTTGGTATTAGGTTGCTCTTTGCCTGTGAACTCTCCTCCTCCCACCTTCTATTCAAACTCCAAACACAAAGGAAGGATTCTGGCCACTATGAACACCAGCCCAGCTGTCACCAGCTCATCTCTCACACACCTTCCCTCAACAACAGGGATGTATGGATTTGTTACAGCTCAAAGCAAAACAAACCAAAAGAAAAAAGTTAAGGTGGACATTCAAAATCCTACAGTCACCTGTTTACTTTTTTCTGCTATATTAATGTATTTAGTACATTTTTATATTATCTATAAATGTATATTTATATAAAATAGAGAATATTTTATATAAAATATAAGTATATTTACAAAAGAAATAATACATGTTATTTTTACACAGTAACAATTACAAAACTATTGAATCTCATCTATTTTAGTCACAGAAACAAAAAATAATCAACCCCATTGTCTGAACTTCTGTTTTTAAATTTAAAAATAAAAGAAGAACAAAAACTCGTGTTCATGAAAATTATATCATGTGATTTAACTTTCTTCCTCACAAAGAAATCCATGCCCTGTCTCATGTTCTTGGGTCATTAAGCAAAGAGCTCTCAAAGCCAAGTGCATTGTGACCATGATCTTCAGATCATGAGCTTCTCATTGCTGTGGGGCTTGAACCCAAATGAAATGTTTCTGTAGGCAACCAGTTCAAGGTAATCCAACAGAATGGATAGGGAAAAGTATCATGAATTAATAGTTGCTTTTCTTCACTGCTCTTGTCCCTCTTAATGAGGGAATGAAAGTTTTTAGCTCTGGTTCCAGTGTCTCCCTTAAAAACAGAATTAACAAGACAACATGAACATATCTAACTGATTCGACAGCTGCTATCAGTTCCATACATCAGGTTAATGAAAACCAAGTGCTCTCAAAGACTTAAGAGAAGTGCATTGCCTAAGATCTATCTCACCAAAAGGAGTCACAGGGTAACTCTTAAAGTCAGCAGTGAAATGTTTTGACAGTAGAAGAAAGAAACCTTGAAACAGCTTGCATCTTTACTACTGTTCATGGAAAAGTTTGGGATTTTCTTATCAAGATTATTCCTGAGCTCCAGGTAATGGCATGAAACTGCAAACTTTGTTAAAGACTGTTATGATCTCCTACACAGACCACTCAATACTCAATCTACTTCTCATTTTAATACTGCAGCCTTTAAAGCTTACGGGTTTGATTCAATTAAGGAGGAGGAGGGGGAGAGGCAAGCAAGAGGAAAGAGTAGATCTGACAAGTTTTCTAGAGGGCAAGGAGGAAAAAATATTATGCCTAGCAGGAGACAGGTTACACACATTTGTTCTACTCCCAGTAAAATCTTCAAACTGAAGTACTGTTTAAGCCTGGATTATCCTACAGGTTAAATATCCTACAGGTTAAATACAGGAAGCACATGGCCTCATGGGCAGCAGAGCATTGCTGCTCCACCTGAATCCACAGCAGCCAGAACAGCATTCTCCAAACCAGAAAAGTGCCTGACCTGGTGTAGGGCAAACTCTGCTGCTCTGACACTAATAAAAAGCACATGAGGAGGTCAGGGGATGCCAATGTACACCGGAAAAGACTTTTTCCTTATCTTAAATGAAGCAGTTCAAAATACTGATATCCTGTCTTTGAAACAATCTGCCCTTTACTAAGACCATACACCTGCAGTTGTGAGACAAGTGTTTCTGCAGTCACTGTTCTGCTTCACAGCAAAAAGCCAGCGATGGCCACTAATCATAAAATGCCATGGCAATCCAAAAGCATGCCTAAGTCCTGTATACATACATTAATGTCCAGATATGCTATCCCCTCATAATTCTGAGTTAAAAAACATTTGTTAAAAGAAAATTCACTGAGCAACTAAAACCTAATTTGAAAAGGAAATACAATATTCCCATAAATGTATGCATGACAGGCAAGAATATGCATAATAGGCATAGAAAACATAAAAATATGCAATTTACATATATTACACACTAATAATCTCTTTTCTGACATTATATTCAAAGAGCCCTGGCTGAGATGGCATGCTTGCAGTTGAGTTGCTTTTTCATGAAATACAAACACTCCAGGCTGCCAGCTCCCCAAGACATTAATCCTTGACTTTTTCCAGCAAAAGTCAACCCGTTGCATGCCTGCAAGACAGAGGTTCTCTCACCACACCCAGGTAGTAATGAATAAGCCAGATCAGCAAGGAGAATAATCAATCATCTGAAGGATATCTGCAGATCTTGTCTCAACGTTAAAAAGTATTAAACAAGGTGGAACTCCCTCTATTCCCTTATATTTTTAAATAGGATAAGCAATTTTTCATCACTCAGCTTGCAAGACAGGTATGTAATGGAGCATTCTGCTTCCTAGAACTGAGAAATACAGTCTCCTCTCATCCCGAAATTCAAGGCTAACACAATAAAAATGAAATTACATCACCCTAGGTATCTCTGCTTGTCCTCTGCCTTCACCAGTGCTTGCCTTAAACACCATATTTGCAATCATATTCAATAAAAAAGTTAGAATTGTTTCATTCTACATAGAAAATAACAGTTCCCTGACAACTTTGTGTTAGACCGTCATTTGCAACAAATCAATGACAAAGAGGAGAAAGGCTTAAGTCTGCTAAGAACATGATCCCGTGTATCTTAGTATTAGATTTTGCTCTGTATGTTCTAAAGGTGTTTTTTTTAAAATCACAAAATATTATCTGGGCTTCAGACAAAGCCCCCCTTCCCCCTCCCTGCTCCAGCCACCACAAATTCAGCTTTAGACTCAGTTTGTCAGGAGCACTTGCCTGCAAGAGACACATGGATGGGTGGAAACATTATGTTAATTGCACACACACACAGATTTATTGTGGTCAAAAATGCACTGGCTAGTAAATAGACCCTCTTTCTTTCTCATCTAAATTCCATGCACACAGGCAGGGCAGTGCAACATGCCCACTCAGCAGCAAAACTCCTGTTTCCCTTTCCCATGAAACCCCAAATGCAAAGCTGGCTTTCAACTTTACCTCACCTCAGCCTCTCTTTCAGGACCTCAGGACAAGCCCTGAGGAAGCATGGAGAGGGGATGCACAGTGGCACACCCCAAAGCTCAGGGACATTTCACACACCAACATTGTGACCAGCAGCTGAGGCTCCTTAGGGCATCAAGAGTTTCACTGGTTTGCTACACTCCCACAATTTGTTGCACATAATTTACATGTTTGAGGCTGTATTACTGCATCATGTAACACAAAATCTGAGTATGTCACTTTATACATCTCTACATTTTATACATGTCTCTAACTCATTGTTTAGGCACCAAAACTGATATAGAGGAGCTGTTGGTAATGCCACATGAATTTAGGTCTGGGTTTTTCATTTGATTGTTTGATGGGAAGATTCCAAACCTCTGTTGAAGGTAATCATTCAGTTGCCAAGAAGCTGTTCCAAATCTAATGGATATAAGTAATCTCCTCTATGCACTGAGCTATGATAGCATGATATCAGCTTTAGAGGGATCAGCATCCCCCTAAACCTGTTGGTAGAGCTGCTGGACACAGCCAGAAGCTAAACACTGAGTTAGAAAAAGGTTTCAGAAGTCTAAGGAAAACAAACAAACAAAATAACAACAGAAGTCTCCTAGTGTAAAGACTGGGCTGGGTGTAAAAAAGCACAGAATGTCCTTTTGATTACATCAAACCTCAAATCAGCAAGACTTTTACAGGAGGAGACCTGGCCTCACATTTTTGTCCCATTTTTCCCAGCCATCACAAGATTTCTTTACTGTTGTGCTCCACTTCTGTGTCACAGACAATAAAAGCTTTGTGAAGGGTGGAAAAAAAAGATCACATTTTCCACAGCCAGAACCAACACACATTCAAATGGACACTAACAACTACTTTTTATGGATTAACATTGAAAACCAGATAGATAATTATGTCAAAAATATGGAAGCCTTGCACACTATGAAACTACCCATTAAAAAAAAAAAAGAAAAAGAAAGAAGCAATTAATGTAATGTAATGGATTTTGTTGAAGTTTGCATTTAGAAATGAGAATTCTTTCAAAATATATTCAAGTCTTGTTGGAAGTACATCCATTTGTTTTTCTGGTGGTATTTTTTTCATGGGGTTTCAAGCCATAAAGTTTTGTACCCCACTCTATGCTATAGGAATCTGTGAATCTTAATTACATTTACCGTTACAAAAAAGGGTTTATGAACTTTTGCCTTTGGGCAAAAATGTTTATTTCATTGCCTTTGTTATTCATTCTTTTCAACTCCAGTGCCTTTGAACTTTTCAGCTGCACAGAGTTATCACCGTTGCACAGGAACCAGGAACTGCACTCCCGAGATGCAAACCACAACTTGAAGAAAACGAAGGAGGCAAAGATATACGAGTCGTTATTTTGGCCACCCTTTGTGCCATTAAAATCTCATTTTCTGCCTATTAGAATGCCCTCTCCCTGCTTAGGCAGTGGTGATAGTCAGTGATTAGTGTGTAATTGAGTATAATTGTCTTTTCACTTTTCATTTGTGTCATTCTGAGCTTCTCTCTGTTTTTCTAACCACTGAGAGGAAAAAAGGGTAGAAAGCAGATAAAGCTGTTAAAACTCTCACTTTCAGCCCTGAAGAGATTCCTGATTGTAATTATAGATTGCATCCTCTTTGTGACTCCTCAGAATTTAGTGGACATCTCTTTCCAAGCACCTGGGCAGAGCTCTTGCTAATAAAATAAACTACCATCTATTCAAGCTTTAACTAATAATGTCAGCTTCAGACAGATGCCATGTGTAGGAAAATTTAACCAATCTTTTGACACTCAATTATCGAGGCAATTTATTAACCTGATTTCCTTAAAAGAGCTCACGCAAATTAGAAAAACAATTATGGTATTCATGCATTTATATATTGCCAAAGAGCAGTAATACTGCTAATTTATGTATTTATAACTCGATTATAGCTCATCTCAATACACATTTCTCAGTCCTTGGAACCCTCTTTGTACAACTTGCCCATGATTTTCCTGGACCACTTGGTAAAATCTTGATGAGGTTATTTTAATGGGATATTTTATTCACAGAAAAAAATACAAGATCTGTTTTCTGTACCTAGCCTTGGATCTTCAGGAGAAGAGTGGTACATTGCAAATGCTTGATAACTGAATGCAAACACGAAGTCTGCATGATTGCATTATAAATCAGTTGAAATTAAATATAAGCTATGACTCTTCATTCAGCCAGTAGGAGGAAAAAAAATTAAGGAAAAAAAAAAAAAAAGGAAACTAGCAAACTGAAATCATGTGGCTTATATAAAGAATACATTATGGTTTAAATTTGGCAATTCATTATACTGTGGCCTGAGGGAATAGACTCTTTGGTTCTGGTATACAGCAAATCCTCTGTCTGAAAACACAGGACTGACCTGAGGTGAGAGGCCATTGCCAATGGCAGGGTTCATGGGATTGGAGGGCCCGGATGGAGGCACAAAGCTGTCTGTATAGCTGGAAAATCCGTGCCTGCTGCTGGGGAGGCAATAGGCAGAGCTGCTCTCTGGGTTCGAAGGGAGGCTGCTTTGGTGTACAGTGCTTGGAGGGAGAGGCTGAGGTCTATGGACGGTACTGCTTGGATCAGACACAGCTGGAAGCACAAGAAACATGTTGATATGTTTTCCTCCTTTACTTGTGGCATAATAAATCCATTATGTGAAGCTCAGCTTAAGAGAACTGCATCAGAACCTGCATCCAAATACTGGTTAAGCAGAAAAGTAAATCAATAATATTGCTGGATATTTACCTGGCCTGTGAGCTTACACAAAAAGTTTTTAAACAGACTATAAATATCATAACAACAGACATGTGGTTTTCAGACAACCTTTAATGAGCACATATGGTCAGCAATATTTTTTTATATATGTCTATAGATAAAAATAAAGGAAAATATTTATTTACTTGTAAGACTGGCTTTCACCTCCTGGTCACAGCTCAGAAATCCCACCATGGTTTGTATGAAGTCAAGCTTTGAAAAATTCCCTCAATTAGAATCTCCACTAAGAGATAGGATCCAAATCTCAAAGGAGGAAGCAATAAGAGCACATAACTTTTATAACATAACATTTTATAAAATCTCACTCATAAGGTTTTTATTTGATAGTAAAACTTAACAAAGCCTAGATTTGAGGGTCTGTTCCCTCTCACTCAAATCCAAAGTTCACAGAATTTCTGATAACATTAAGAAAACGTTTACCCTACTGAGACTGGCTACCATCTGATGTGGAACAAACTGTTTTTTCCACCATCGAATAAATATTCAGAGTATTTACAGAAGTTCCAATGCTGGTAGCCACAACAAGTACAGAGTGCACCTGTCTCCTACATCACACCAGACACTTCCAGCAAAGCAGGCCAGTGCAGTGGCAGGGCAGGGATGAGTGTCCATCATTTCACCAAAGCTGCATGTCTGCTGGGCAGAAGGTGATTATCTCTCTGCAGAGCAGCCCTCACGTGGAACCACCCCTTTGCTGTAGCAAATCACACCTGAGTTCTTACATGCTTGAAGTAAGCAGGCTTGCAGATTCCTCCCTGAGTCAGACCTTAAATTAGCCAATAAAGAAAGTATTTCTACAATGGATGAGCACAGGAAAGCTGTGCTCCCAATAACACTGTTTTAACCAAGTACCTGTGGGCTACTGTACCTTGCGGTATGGAGGTGGGCTGGTAGGAGGGCTCAGAGAGCTGGTACGTCGGCAATGTCGGCATGGCACTGGGTGGGAATCCTCCAGGGATCAGATGGTTGAAAGCCATCAGTTGGTTGGCTCCTGCCTGTTTCCTCCACCTGGCACGACGATTACTAAACCAGACCTGCAAATGTTTTAAATATGAACTTTTGATTTTTGCACATTTAATGCAGATGTATCAGAAATAATGGCATTGTATTTCAAACACACTCAGTGTCTGAGATGAGAGATGCAGAAGATGCACTCTGAACTCAGCGCTCCTAGACAGGAAAGGTGTCCTTGGCACACATTTCCATGGTCCAGCAGATTCAACACAGGAATTCTGATCCCTAGTTTCATCTCAAATACAGCCTCTCCTGAGAAAAAACTGGCTACTCTTTCAAGCTTTAGTGTTTTAAATCACTATCATTTACTGTGCCAGATTTAATGAGAAAGGGGAAACCTCTCCATTTAATCTAAATGCCAGCCAAACCCATTTAGTCTGTACTGTACTGTCTTTAAGTTGCTGACAAGTTAGTGGCATTGCTTAATGCACTGTTAGAAGTGCACGTACTTAGATATTGGGATACTATATTGGCCTAATGACCAACAGAACTTTAAGCTTTTAATTAGAAAAATACAAGCCCCATGTACAAAATACACAAATCCCTCCCAGCAAGTTTTCATGTGTTCACATATGTACAAAACATCTCTTAATAAACTTACAACAGTAGGTCAGAACTTTAGTACTAGATTAGCATTTCAGAACCACTTTGAAATCCGTTCCCAGGAAAGCACAACAACCAGATGGGGTTTGGATTTGTGGGACATTTTAGCTATAAATCTGCTTTTCTTCACGTCATTCTCAGTTCATGTTTTAAGTTTTCCAAGTCTTGGATGTTTCTTACTACATCCAAGTTAGGAAAACACAAGATATCACAAATGCAGACATAATAGGAGTTGCAACACACATTTATTAATATTATAGGGATTCCACACATCACAAACTGGAAGGGCAAGGAGTCAGTGCAGGGATGCCTGGAGCAGGGTGCAGGCACATTGCCTTGTTGAGGGGTCAGAGCAGGCTCCTGATTACAGCTCTCAGTTCCATGGGGGAGCACTGAGGGAAAGAATGGTTGGTTAAGGTAACAGAGACTGCACACATTTGTAAACAAGCAGCCAGTTGATCATAATCCTACATCCTGAAGCAGCTGCAGTGCTCATCTATAAATACAATTAATTAGATAAGACTTCAATTCTTCCCTCCAAGGAAGGATGAGTGTATTGTTAGCTGTCTCACTGTCCCCCACACTCAACTGAGTGTTAACATCTGATAAAGTAGATTTGCTCAGCCTGTAAGGCAGCCTGGCCTAAAAGCTGCTGAGGCAGGTTAGCTGAAGAGTCACATATAAATGTATTTGTATAAGATGGGGCTCAGATCTGTCACCCTTCCAGCAAGCAGCCCTTGCTGGCTTATCAATCAGGTATCACAGACTGGGATTCTATGTGTGACACCATTTATAAACCATGAGTGGCCATCACACAGGAGGGTAACAACATTTTGGGCTGCACTGTGAGCTTTTCCTCTGCTTGCTGTTTCATGACAGGAGTAGGGGGACTCGCTGGGCCATCTGGTTTCTGACATAGGCCATCTGTCACCATGTAGTTTGTTCTGACTTCATCCTCTTTTCAGAATGAGATGCTCAGTTCACACAGCTGCCTCCTACTTTGGCCGCAACATCTACTCCTCAATTATACACTCCCACTCCAGTTTAAGGTCTAGGACAGAGGGATAGGTGGAGCCTCTGTTCCATGTCACAAATCCCTCTCTTGATGTTTTGCTGTACATACTAACCCCCTCCTCTGTCTCCACATGAACCATTTCTGAAAGCAGCTGGCAGGGACAAGGGGTGGAGAAGCAAAACCTGCAATGAGCAGTGGTTGAGGATGGGTCTAGATTCAGCCTGTAGAGCAAGAAAGAGACCTTGCTAAAGACCCAAAGAACACTTAGGAAGGGTAATGGAGGTCAGAGAGTGATCAGGGAACAGCAAATGATTGTTGTAATTAGCTGACCCAGGTCATTAGCTACGCCTTTTTTCCCTGACACTCTCTCTTCTTCAGGTCAAGAGGGTTATCTCATGATCTCCAAGTGCTTTGGGAACACGAACTGAACTACACTATGTGAATAGATTTCATTCAGGAAAGTGAGGTAACAAGATTTTGTTTTCTCTACAGATAAAGATTTGCCTTCATACTCCAGGTCTTCATTAAAATGAGTCAGGTCCCAAACTTTAATTCAGCAGTAAATGATTTACATAAATGCCAAGTTTTATATTTTTATTGACAGATAGATTTTTGGCTCATTTTGTAGATTTCCATTTTTTCCACAACTGCAGCCACATATTAGTCATCTCTGAAAGGGACACACTCAATGCTATCAAAAAGCCTGCAGCAGCCACACAATGGACACCCTTGCACAGAGCTTTGTTGCCACCTGGAGCCCCATGACATTAAATGGGACTCTGCAGGAGTGCAGAAACCTGGCTGGGCTGTGCAGAATCAAGGCTGTGTATTGCCACCTCGCTCCTATGTGATTGGGATGGGCTAAATGAGTGCTGCTTTTCAGGCACCCATGTCACATGGCACTGGCCTCTTGCTTTCCTCGGTGGCAGGAAGGCAGATGGCACCTGATTAGCACCAGAGTTAGTCCAAAATTATCTCACCAAAACCCCTTGAACAAGTTCAAAACTGCAGGAAGACTATTGCCACAAATACCATACAAGTTCATCACTACAGAATGGTAGAGGCACACAAGAAAACAAAAGTAAAAAAGCCACTAAATCAAGAAAAAGTTACAAAACTAAATAACTGAAACCTAAATAACTCAAACCTAAGTATTTTATTTACATTTTATGTAATGCCTATTAAACTTAGTCAAATCCCAAGCTTTATTCAGAAGTTTGTTATTTTAACTGAAATTATTTGGGTTTTTAATCATAATATTTCCCTTAGACTACAGCCAGTTGCCTTGATCTATTTCAAGAGTCCAGATTTTTTTTCATTTCTTAAATCCTCAAGTATCATGAACAATCCATGTACACTACTACCACTACAGAAATCTTGAAAAAGTTTGCTAATCTCAAGCCAAGACTTAAAAATAAATCCAGTCACCACAAGCCAGCGTGCCTGCTTAGAAACATATTGTAAACACCTGGAGAAATATTTTCTTTTGTTTGTACATTTCCAATATGATTTAAATATAATGTCTCCTTATGTGCAACAGATTTCAACTTCCACCAACATGACAAAATCCTCATCTTATGAGTGGCCTCTTCAAATCTAGCAGGTCCCCATAGGATTCTCCTGTTCTCCCACAATCTCCTTCCAAGAGGCACAATTATCACTTGGCTGCAGGGATGCTTCTGGTACAAAGCAGCCCCTGGAGGAGATCCCAAGTGTCATCCTGTGAGAAAGCACCACCCTGCAGTAGGCACAACAGAAATCAATCTCTAAACTATCTAAACATGGACAGAGGAAACATGACTTGGCTGAGGGACCCAAGCATTCAAAAACAATGTCTGCACAGAAGCCAAGTTGCCCTCACCGTAGTAAGGCTTGGACTCCTTGGTTCCTGTGTCACTTTTAAAGATGGAATGTAAATGATCCAGATGATTTGGAAACAAACTTGAATCCCAATGTCTGGCCAACATTTATATCTCAAAAATAGAACTGAAGAGGGTGAAATATAGAACAAAACAGGGGGAAAGTAGCACTTTAAGTACTAGAGGCTCCAGTTTTTCAAGCACCTGGGACTGGATTGACCAAAAAAGAAATCACTCTGCAACAGAACATAAAAAACTGTATTTTGCAGCAATGTAGATGGATAAGGTGAACAAATATGTTTCTTCCATCTTTATTTCCTGATATTTGGATCCTGCCTCTTATTATCATTTTTTCTTAAAGCAGTTTGCAAATGATCATGCCAATATCTTATTTTGTTGATCTCAACAGGATATTCTTTAGAATATGCACTTATTCACTTGGGAACACACTAGTATAATTAGCCTTGACATTTCGACAGTCTGATCATAAACACAGAGTGCTCCATGTGCTTTTAAGGCAAAAAGATTTCTGATTCAACAGGGCAAAACATTCAAGATGTGAATGTTGCAAAAAACGCGTGTATATTTTGTTATACAAAGTTCTGACCATTGCAAGCACGAGTGCCAGAAACACAAAAGTTGAAAGACTGATGAATTGTTAATGGCACTTCTAATTTTAGACGTATTTTAGGTGGGGGGAGGGAGGGGTTGGTTCGGTTTTTCCTCATGATACTTTTTATGGTAACTGCCTCCCCCACCCTGCAATTCCCCACCTCTCCCTTCCCACAAAATTCACATGTTCAAAACAAAGTCTGACCATGCCGGAAGCCGGAGCTCTTGGCGGATGTTCCACCAGGGAAAGAATGTGGGCTGTGCCAGAAGCAGCAGGGGTGCCTCGGGAAGAGGGGAGGCTGAAGAAGCAAACTGCAAACAAAGCTGAGCTCCACCAGCCCAGGCAGAGCTGCTTCTGTCACCTTCGCAAAACATGGCAGTGTGTCTTCTACAGACACCCTCAGTGTCTGCTCCTGCGATCCCTACAGATGCCAGACCTCACTAACTTCAGCAGCCCTTCGAGGATGTGCACAGAAAATAACTTTATCCTTCCTTTCCTTCTCTTTTTTTTGCAGTAAGGTGAGTTGCCATCCTGGCTCACCATGGTATCAATACAATGAGCTGCAGGGAGAGCACTGCCAGGGAGCAGCCATAGGATGAAGAAAGAGTAGAAACAGAATTGCTTTTTAGCACAACTAGTTGAAAAATCAGCTTGACTGTGACATCTGCACACTCCCAGCCACATAGGAATAAGGTCCACCACATCCAGATGCACACCATGTTCCCTCACAGCATCCCAAAGCTGTGCCTAAGCCTGCTGAGAGCAACCTGCCATGGCCAGCGGTGGGAATGTCACAATGCTGACAGTTCCCTGCCTTCTGAAGCCTGCTCTTCATGGGCATGGGAAGTGATGCTGTTTAGAGCACTACAAATTATCAGTGTGCTAGAAACCAGAGTTCTTTGAAAACATACTGGGGAGGGAGGGGGTGAGAATAAAAGGGAAAAACCAACCAAACAACACCCCCCTAAAAAGAAACAAAACAAAACAACAACAAAAAAACAACAAAACAAACAAAACCAGAAAAAACAAACAAAAAAACTAAAATAATAAAAAAAAAGTCAAAATGAAACCAAACACACCACACACAAAAGAAAACAAAAAAACAACACAGACCAAAAAGCCACTAGACTGTGCCAAAGAGAATAGGAACTTCCAATCACCTCCCAGTGTGATCCAACATACTCCAATCTCTTAGGTTTCTTTGAGAAGACTTTGACTCAGTCCTACAAAAATACTTCTAAAAAACTGCAGCTGAAGAGTTCTGAAAATTATTGAGTAATAAGCAAATTGAACTGTGTATTTATAAGTTAATGTGACACTAATTAAAGCCCTTAGGCAACAGGGACCAGAAAGAGACAATCAAAATCACATCCCTCTTTTGCTTTATATTTAAAAATGTCCTCTTGGCACTGCTTATGAATGCAGTTGTTTAATTTACCCATAAGAATTTCCACTTTACAGGGGAGGGGGGACCTGCAATTACAGGGTAATCTACTGCAAGGATGCACATAGCATTTTCTTTCTTTAGCCCTTTTATGATGCAAGAAGTTCAGTCTCAAGAAAAGACATCAAAAATTCTCCATAAACCACATCAGGAATAACTATAAAGATCTGATGAAAGGTCTTGAGTGTTCTTGAATCCATCCTACATTCCTTTTCCCCATCTTCCCATAGGACTGGGCAGTTCAGTGTATATGCTCAAACCATTTCAGAGGAGCTGAAAAGCGAGACTTTTTTTTGGCACAGATTCCCCCTCCCCAGTGATTTCTCAGGGAGTGCTTTTCACTGTTTTCTACTGAGGAAAGACTATTAAAGCTGAGAAATTGGACTTCAGAGGCTTTAAACTTTATCACTAGCTCAGGAGTTGTAACTTTGCTCACCTTTCCCCTCACTTCTCCCCAAACTCTTTCCCTGTACCACAGTGAAGCAAAGAAAATAATATGCAAGCACAACACTTAAAATATATTTTTTTAATTATTTTTCTTCTAGCTACTCAAGACATCTGAGCTCTTGGGACTTATTTGTTGAGGTTATAATAAGGTTTTTACAATAGCTTACAAGCTGATTACAAGTTTGACATGGGAACATTCAATTCCATGCTAGTAGCCTGGAGAGATCTGCCTAAATTTTCAGACATGCTCTGTTGATAAACAAGTTTGAGGGTTTTTTTATGTCTTCAAGCAAATCAGTTTAAAACTGGGATTTGGCTGAGAAGAAACTCTTCAGGGTGGGAAATTGTCATGATTCAGAATTCTTCCCGACTTGCCCTTCTTTTTCACCATTATTCATGGATGAAAAATAATCCAGACAATTTTTTCCCATTGCATTCTGGAATTAAACAGGGAGGCCATGTGCCAGCTGCTTCTCACAGCAGGGCCTCCTGCCCAAGGATCCATACAGCTGGGGCACTCCTTAACATGGTCCAATACACAAGTCTCATACACCACATTTCTGGCAATTTGGGATGCCTGCCATCAACACACAGCCCCAAAAGATCTGTCTGCATGGCCAGCTCCTGTTGGCCAAGGTGGGTTCCTGACCAGCCACAGGAAAAACCTGAACCTTATTTAAAAATCCTTTGCCAAAAGATTGATGTAAACACCCCCCACCATCAATCTGAAACAGGCCCCAAGCTGCTGCCAAAGCTTGCCCGCTTCATCTAGGTCTAAAAACAAGGAATCAAAGGTGGCCAGAAAAGATACTACACTTCATTCCTGATGTACCATTTGTTACAGAAACCATAACTCCACAGCTCTAAAGCACAGAAAGAGTCTTTGATCCACACTGGAGACAAATTCACTTTTCAAACTTGCCTTCTGACTGTCAGTAAAAACAGGCCACGAACCTTAAGAGCTTGCACTGCAACACAATTATGGTTTTAATGAGGTTTTAAGCTGGACAGGTAAAGTACTGCAGGGTTGCAATTTTTACTCAAAATATGCAAATCTTTAACTGCACATTCCCAGAGTATCACTTTTTTTTTTACTATTTTAAAGGAAGTTAAAAGTTCCTCTTTTGGAACTGTGCTTATCTATATGAATTTTATCTGACAAACTCACAAGACCAAAGAACTCTCCTCTTCCTTCTGCATCTAATATGCAGACAAGAGCGAGTGCCTTTAGAAGAGGTAGCAGAAGATGTTGTCCTGGCTCCACATCACATCTAGGTTCAAACACTGGTGGAAAGGACTCAATAGTCCTTGAGTGGAAAGGTGCTGCAGGAGGAATTGCAAGAAGCATTTTAACTCTTTATTCTACCCAGTGTTGAAATATTTGCCATGATTATAGTTACACATCTTGTGACTCTTACAATGTGGAGTTTGTTGGAACACTTCTTTCCCCAAAAGCCTTTCCTGTTCCCATGATTAGGTACACAAATAACATTCACAGTGTAAAGTCTGTTTTCAGCTGCTTGTAGCTCTCAAAAAATTCCCCTTAGGGGCTGACATGTTGTACACTTGATCCCAGACCAGAGGCAAGTTTTTTTTCCCCACCTCCAAGAAACCAGGTTAGGAACATGTATTTGGCTACCCTTGAGCAGTGGGAAAGTGAGGAAAAGATATGGTTCGGTGGCATAAGACTCCTCCTTTCATGAGAGTAATAGACAATCTCAGGGAACAGAAAGAAAGGGTGGCAGGGTAGAAAAAGCAAAACATGAGGTGCAAGTACTACACAGAGAGACTGAGGGAATAGCAAGGTTGACCCAGTTGTAATCAACTAAATAACTACCTAGACAATATAAAACAACTGTACAATATTGGACCTTACAGCTCCAAAGGAAAAAAATAAATTTCTGGGCTTAGTTGGATTCAGGCTGCAAGAGCCAGCTCTTTTAGATAATGCTGTATTGGGAAGCAGTCAAAGAGATCTTTGTGTATATATCCATATAAAATTTGGTATCTCTGATCTCTGTCATAATGTTACCAGAAAAGAAGTGTGACTAAGAAAGCTTGAATGCTACTTCAGTATGGCTATCCAGCCCTCTCAGCCTCAAGTCCCTTAGGGTTATTTTCTTTTCACAGGTCATCTTTTATTTCATGCCCATCATACGTGGCTATTTTAAGGGGCTATAGAGAGGTGCTGAATGCTGATAAGGCAAATCCTGTATCCCTTAATCCACTGCTAAATCATTCTGCCAGCCTTCAAGTGTACCAGACAGATGGAGTGCACTAGGAAACTGCCCACAGGCTGGTTACTTCAACCCCAGCTCATCTTTAATCCAGCAAGGTTTTGTTCTGGTATTTTAATCACTGATTGACTGGGAACTCTCTTCCATGCTGGGTTAGGTAAAATATCCATGTCAGAGGTACTGGGGAATTCATGAGGCTGTAGATCATACGAGTGGTGTGAGACAGGATGTGTCTCAAGGGAACCAAGGAAGCCATGAGGAATGTAAAAAGTCACAGGGTTAAAGCCACATTAAGACAGCTGTTATGTTAATGAGAGTTCTGCTTTTCTTCTAGCTGTGGGTCATTGATTTAGAAAAACATGAACAAGGTCTTTTTCATTTTATCGTATTTTTCCACTGAAGCTAACATAGACCAAAACATCATCTCCTAGATCCCATTCATCTTGCTAACAACACTTGTGAAGCAAGTTATCTTTGTAATGTTTGTGTGCAAATGATTCCTGAGGCTTGATTTGGTCTTACCTGGCGCAAATCTATCTATGGAGCTGTTTTGCAAGGATTTCACTTAGTAAACATGTTAAGAAAGGAGTCATGCACAACTGAGTTTGCCTTCCAGACAAATTCATCCACGCATCTGATTTTCTCCTACAGTCATAACAAACACTTACAAGAAATGTGGCATGAAGTCTTCTGCAAAAACATTTAGTAGGTAAAATGTCTGAGCCTTTCAAGACAGATGCTCAATAATACAGCCATGCTGCAATAGGCATGATTGTCCTAAACATTAGAGAAGGGTGGTTTTGTATTGCTTATTTCAGTTTGCACAGTCTGAATGCCTCAGGCTGAGTTTTAAAGGTCAAAACATAATAGAGTTTCACCAAAGAAACCAAATTCACCTGTATCCTTGGTCAGACCACAAGTCACCACTCATTTCTCTTCCTTTGTTAGATCACAAGCTTCAATATTTTGCTTGTCACCCAACCACACATTTGCTTAGTAACACTTGCAACTCAGACCGATTTAAATGAGGTGTACTTTACCCAGCAATTCGTAGATGTCAAGTGGAAAAAGAGCAGCTAAAGATTCTGCCTGCAGTATTAAACTTTTCACAGCATGTGTTTCTTTGCTATTAAACAGGATAAGTCCTAATCAAAACTTGAATTCTGGGGTCCAGTTTATTCCAGGGTAATTTGGCTGCTATTTTCCTGGGTTTAGACAGATAAAAATCCAGGTTCACACATTTTTTAAAAAAAATTTAATCTACTCCAAGTTACTGCTCTGGTACACTAGCTTGTTTTAGACAATCCAGATCTACATGAGGCTGTGAAGACTTAGAAGTTATTTGAGCACTTATTTTCTTTTGAATTAAACTGAGAGTGGGGATAAAAGAGATATTACAGAGTTTATACCAAGTCAACTTCAAAATCTAACTTAAAAGTGAACTGTAGATACTGCACCAGCCACCTTGCTCACTTGCATGGCTCTGTAGACACACTGTCCTACAAAAAATGTTTTTCTCTCAATTTTTAATGCCTGGAAGACCCAGACAACAACAGATGAAATCAGTTAAGTAACCATAAACTGGGCCAACAGCTGACCTGATTACATGCAGAGTGCTGTCAAATGCATAAAAAAACCAAATGGAGATATCAGACCTTCTTCTTCTTCAAAGATTCTGTATTATATTCATGGTAGGTATGGAACAATTAATGGAGAAGACACAAAAGTTTTTTCAAATAAGTTCTCTTAAACAGTTGTAAAACCAACATCCATGTACAGATATAAAAACTCTACAACTGTAAACAATGTTGTTTCACATTTTACTTCTACTCCAGAGCAGGATCACATAAGAATATAAAAGGACTCACATGCTAACCAAAACAGAAACTCCTTTCATTAGGCAGCTTATACTGTACATACCTGGACACGAGCCTCTGTGAGTTTGGCTCTTTGTGCAAGTTCTTCCCTGGTGTAAATGTCAGGGTAGTGTGTCCTCTCAAAAGCTCTTTCCAGCTCTTCCAGTTGTTCTGCTGTGAAGGTTGTCCTGCTGCGACGCTGCTTTCTTTTTAAAGGCAAATCTGGTTCAGAATCAATGTCAGAGCCTTCATCAGACTGAGGTGCTGATGCTCAAAAAAGAAAAAAGGAAAAAAAAAAAAAAAAAAGCAAAAATTAGCTATTAGCTTTAGTTAAGGAGAAAGAATGGAAAAATATTGAATCAATCAATTACATCCTTTCATATGGAGGCTGTCGTGGACCAAAGGCTCCTCACAAACCCTGAGTCAGAACTTGAGAAAAATCAGCAAGAAACAAACCACGTACAGCATGACCATGACCCAGGAAGGGGCTACCAACTCTTACAGTCAGCAGTTTATAGAGAAATCAATATGGAAACTCCTTCTGGACGTCACAGACGTGGAGATAAGTGAGGTCACAGACAAGGCCAGCCAGGTCCTGGCAGCATTGCTTGTTTCCCCTGGCCATCAAGTGAACTCCAGCTACAGCTGAACCCATGGCTCTAACTGTGAAGGCAGCAGAACCTCTTCCAGTACCCAACCACACTCACTTTCTCCAGGAAACCATAATGAACCAAAAACATAGACTTTCAAAGCCAGTCTTCACTTGCATCAGCTGCTGTCCAGGCAACCAGCATTCCTTCTTGCCTGAGTCTTCAAGGGAAACCACCTAAAGAGGGCAGACACTCCCCAGCGATGCTGAAACTGCTTGTTCAATGGAAATACAAGCATTGCTGCTACTACTTCAACAATGCCAAAGAAATTATTGATATAGACATTGATTTAATATAACCCTTTTAATGCACTTTATTTGGAAGCAAACCGTTTCTCAAGCTCCAGCTAAAACCCCCCACCAGGTTCATTTCTAGCTATGTTACATTTCCAATTTCACTCAAGCTGTTTCAGCTAATAAATACACCTAATCTGTTTACTTAGAGCATGAGAAATAAAAAGTGCTTTTTCAGACAATTCAGCTGAAAAGTTTATTAATTTCTGCACACACACACAAAAAAAAAAAAAAAAAAGAACAATTACTGCTAGACCAGTGACTCTTTTGTGAAAGGTGTCTCCATTTTCCAGACAGCATCAATATCTTGGGCCCAGCATACACAGACATAAGGAGAAACTCCTGTGGATCTCAGTGTCAATATACTGAACAAACATCAACTCCCAGAGTCTCTCAGAGTCTCTTACTTGCAGTGAAGGTTTGCCCCAAGTAAGACTGGACTAAGAGTCCATTCTCATTATTGAGAATATTGTTCTCTAGTACAAAGGAGAATGACCACAAGCATCCTATCCTAAGCAGTTCAAGTTCAGTCCTTATTAAACAATCTAGAGTATCCCAAAATTAACATAATACATTGTCTGAATTAGTGGCAAATCTCAAATCTTCTCATCCAGGATCCCAAGTGATACCTGCCTTCCCCAGCAACTGCCAAGTTACAACCCACCAGGATGGCTCCATGCTGTCATTCAAGAGCAAAAAGAAACATAGGATATTTTATATATAGCTCCCCAATGTCACTCTTGGATACAAATCACCCACCTTAAGCAGAACATCTCTTATTGGCCAAGAAGGCTGGAGGACAGCACACCAGCCACACTGCCAGGGTCATACTGGCTACCACTGCACTCTGCCTTACCTGTGTGGTGAGGTCTGAAACACAGTTCAGAAATGGCCCTTTTGCAGACAACTTCTCTGACAAAAGCTGCTTTTAATTGTGTACAATGAGTTTAAAAGAAAAGGAAGTCAAACCCCAAGGTGTCAGGAACTCTTTCTATGCCCTTTCAGGATCCACATGTGTAGAACTTCTTCAAACATCTATGTATATGCCTATAAAAAGCTAGCTTAAACTGGGATAAAGGGGATATTTATTGATAAATTTCTGAAGTGAACTCCCTCACCAACTGAGTGGGAAGTATCAGGAGAAATATCATTATCTTTTTTTAAAATTATTTATAATGACAGCAAAATCTTGACATGCTTCCCTATGCTCTTATTCCTTTCTGCAAAAGAATGTAGAACTGAAACCCTGACTTCATTTCATTTTCACTTCATATTTCCTTAAGCAGTACATCAAAGGCACAAAGGTAAACCAATAATAAAAAACAACAAACCCTATAGTATCTAAGTGTCTGGAACAATATGTGTAATCAAGGGCAAGAATTTAAAGAGAATAATAAAATTAAAGTAGGGAGAAAATTTATATCACATGAAATGACTTTCATATCTATCTGCTTTCATTGGCATTACTTTTTGCCAGCCCTGGCTGCTATGTGCAGCTTTATTGAAAACATTGGCTTCTTTTGTCTTATTTGCCCTGTGATATTAAAGTCAGACAAATGTAATCTCAAGGGATAACTACATGTCTGTACTACAAACTGTACTGTTTTTATTTCTTACAAAGTATTTGTAAATATCATTATCATCAAGGAAGGTTTTATTCTTATTTTTTCCTATTAAAATACCATTATTAGATTCTTGTATAGGTAAGAAGGCAGAGTACTGCTAAGCACAAAAATTGGATACACCTCATCCTTTAGACAAGCAATATATATTTTATATTTGTTCAATAGTCACAGTGCATTACCCTCTCTCTAAGCAGTATCTCAGTAACACGTCTACTGACTTCCATGATACACAAAGATATTATTCAGTACTGGCAAAGCTGGCGAGATTTTAGCTGGGTTATTTCTACATCCATCACCTCCACAGACACAAAACATGCATATCACTAACCTTTACATGTTTCCTAATGATCCTAATTTTCCAGCCCCTCAAGTTATAAATAGAAGGAGACTCAATGCCATGGGAGATTTCCTGACTGGCTTCCTTGGGATCACTGGAAACCCTCTTATTATACAGCTCAAAATGGGAGAGGCAGCCAACCAGTTGCTGAGTCACAAAGAGTAATTAAAAAAGAAATTGCAGAATTAAAGAGAAATTATTTGTCCCTTAACTGCTCATGACCTATGTGGTGGCCTAAGGAAATGCTGCATGCAGATTATCACCACAAATGCAAAACCCCAGTGCCCAATGTCACAGTCATTCGGTCACCTGGAGTTCTGCAACCATCCCTTTTCCAAACACTGTAAATAGACACATCGGGGCAAAAACCAAACAACAAAATGATACACAAGAGGTCATTCCATGGGCTGTTCTTCCTCTCAGCAAGACATTTCATTTGAATAATTAAATAACAATAACATGACAACCATTTAAAGCCCATGCATAAGGGCTGCAACACAGTGCACCTGACAGAGGCAGGCAGAGGGGTTATCATGGAGAGATTATCATCTGTGACCTAGGAAAGCAGAACTTCTCTCACAGCTCTTCACACTCTGCAACATTTTTAATAACATTTAATTTCATTTAATAACATATTACACTGCCTCTTCCTCCTAGTGTGACAGTCAGAATGAATTCTGTCTAGCCATAGATCTCACTATAATAAGGAAAATGAAAAAAAATTACAAATAGCAAAGGCAAGGGATGGTTCTGGTAGTGGTTTATTAGCCAGCTACCCTCCACACATCCATCTTCTCAGTTCTTTATTGAAGCAATATTAATTTCACAGTCTCCCCCTTGCATGACTGCAGCTCTGGAGCTCTCTAGGTGTTCATTCTGTCAGCCCTGGGGCTCATTGGGGTGTTCCTTCTGTCAGCCCTGGGGCTCTCTGGGTGTTCATTCTCCCTGGGGCTCTCTGGGTGTTCATTCTGCCAGCCCTGGGACTCTCTGGGTGTTCATTCTGTCAGCCCTGGGGCTCTCTGGGTGTTCATTCTGCCAGCCCTGGGACTCATTGGGGTGTTCATTCTGCCGGCCCTGGGACTCTCTGGGTGTTCATTCTCCCTGCCTGGGGCTCTCTGGGTGTTCATTCTGCCGGCCCTGGGGCTCTCTGGGTGTTCATTCTGCCAGCCCTGGGACTCTCTGGGTGTTCATTCTGTCAGTCCTGGGGCTCTCTGGGTGTTCATTCTCCCTGCCTGGGGCTCTCTGGGTGTTCATTCTGCCAGCCCTGGGGCTCATTGGGGTGTTCATTCTGCCAGCCCTGGGGCTCTCTGGGTGTTCATTCTGTCAGCCCTGGGACTCTCTGGGTGTTCATTCTGCCAGCCCTGGGACTCTCTGGGTGTTCATTCTCCCTGGGGATCTCTGGGTGTTCATTCTGCCAGCCCTGGGGCTCTCTGGGTATTCATTCTCCCTGCCTGGGGCTCATTGGGGTATTCATTCTGCCAGCCCTGGGGCTCTCTGGGTGTTCATTCTGCCAGCCCTGGACTCTCTGGGTGTTCATTCTCCCTGCCTGGGGCTCTCAGGGTGTTCATTCTGCCAGCCCTGGGGCTCTCTGGGTATTCATTCTCCCTGCCTGGGGCTCTCTGGGTGTTCATTCTGCCGGCCCTGGTGCTCACCGGGCAGCAGTGGCTGCTGGCTCCCGTCTGATCCCCTCAGCCATCCAGGCCGAGGCGAGGGGAGTGACCTCCTCGTGTTTGCTCGGGTGCAGGCAAGGGGAGTGCAGCAGGGCCGCCACCCCCACACAAACCCACAGCAAATGACAAATGACACTTTCTCTTTGTGATCTTTGGGATTTTTGTTGACTTATTTGGAGGCTTTTGTTGGGTCCTAAGAAATGGCCTGTGGCTGAGGCCTATTGGGCCGATTTCCACGCTCCATCTGTGGTATCCATCAGCGGGGCCTTTGCCCGCATTCAGGGCTCTGACACCTGCCTGGCAGGATGCAGGAGGCACAAAAGCGGCTGCCGTGGAGGCGGGGGCGGCGGGCCGGGGGGCTGGGGAGGGCAGCCGGGTGAAGGGGATGCACAGCAGGGGTTAATCCAGCTCCCCCTCCCCAAACCTCCGCACCTGGAGGCGTCCCTCCAACGCTGCCTCTCCCCACCAGAGGTGAGGGGCTCCAACGCGGCCCTCCGCCACTCTGCGGGGGAATGAAGGAGGAAAGGGACGGAGAGCAGCAGAAGTGCCCCAGGCCGAGGGTGTCAGAGGATCCGAGGCGCTCCCCAAACACACCTCTGGTGTCCCCAAACACACCTCTGGTGTCCCCAAACACACCTCTGGTGCTGGCTCCCTGTGACAGCCCAGAGCAGCAGTAGGTGGCCAGCAGGGCATTCCTGCCTGGATCCTTGTTTGTGTTGGGGTAGGCTTTCAGCAGCTGGCTTTCTAACAGTCGACAAGATAGAAATGCACCGAGCATCCTTTTCTTCTTCAAAGTACAGTCCACAGGAAGCTAAAACAGCATCCTTATTTTGTGCTAACAGCCCCCTTCTCTCCTTCCCTCTCAGCAGTCCTGTTTAGGGGCAGGCTCTTGTATCCACACAAAATATAATGAAGACTCTAGAGCACCTCTCTCCCTCCCAGCACATCAGCCCTTCATTTTTCTGTGTTTGCCTGGGGAAACATGACGCCAGGCTCCCCCCTCTCCTCCTCCTCCTCCCAAAACCTCACTGTCACAGCGAGGAGCCATTAAAAAGAAAATACGCCCTGCCAGGTCTGTGCTAATCAAACCAGGACAAATAAACTCTGACACTCAACAACTCCCCGAGTGCCTGCAGCCCGGGGAGGAGACTACAGATTAGTTATGAATATGGCAGGCAGCAGGGGACGGGCTCAGGGGTCCCGAGTCACCCCACAGCCACCTGTGACACCCCACAGCCACCTGTGAGCTCTTCAGACGCTGCAACTGAATGCCGTGTTTATCGAAGATAAAGCATGCTGCAAGGAACAGAAGAGCACCCCTCAAGTTTAGATTCTCCCACCAAAGCACTTTTGGGCAAGGTTACAGATACTCAGTTGCAATTTTACCCAACTCAACGTTCATTTTCTGCACTTCAATATCTGTGAGGTTAAGAGGGAGATTTGGACACCCCAAGTTTCACCCTATTAAGTCACAGCCCAAAACTTGTTATCAACTGGACTCTTTTTTTTTTTGAGGAAAAGCAAAATCAAATTTCAGGAAACAAAGAATGAAACAAGCAGCCACAAAAGTTTTCTCAGATGGGTTATGATAAAACATGCTAGTGCTTCTACATGCTTCCTATTTTCCTATTAAAAATTTAGGAATCAGCAAATATATAAAGAAATTCTCAACCTTGCTAGAAAGCAGCAGAGTACCTGGTACAATGTGAAATACCCACAAGTAGTAGAACTGCTTTTAACCAGCTCTACTGGCATTTTGACTATGATATATCAAAGAAGGAGAAACGAAACCAAAAAGAAAGCCTCTGTTCTAGACAGGAATATCGTTCATCTAACAAGGATTAAGTCACACTTCAATTACTCCTTTGAAAACTGCTGCTATTTGTAAAGGGCATACTTAGAAAAAAAATTGTGAATTACTTTTTTTAGGTCCACAGGCACATTAAAAAAGTCTGCAGTGGGAGAATGAGAGAAATGTTGAGAAAATATGTTGCTACTTAAGTAAACTCATTAATAAAAGCAATTAATCCGTTGCTGGAATTGGAAAAGATCAAACCCATATCCCGTGAGCTCTAAGCTGGAAAGTCAGCACAGAAAGGAAGCAATCATCACAGCAGTGATAAAAGTGATCTTCTTGAGAGAAATGGATGGTATTTTTGTTTTGTTTGGGCTGATTCACATAGAGAAATGTGCTTTGTACGGCAAAGTGAAAAGGAAAACAGTAGCTGCAGTAAAAGGAAATGGCCAACAGTGACTTTTATTTACAATTACCAAGAGACAGGCTATTATTGACCATATGTGCCACAATCGCCCTCCTTATCATGGGTTGGCCATCATGTCCACTGGGAGCTGTTAATGAACTGGGTAATTGAGCTGCTGACATGTGTTACCAAAACAAAACAATAGGAAGAAGAGACAAATGAACATTTTATTTGCCAATCAGAGTAGGTTCCGCTTTTCAGAGAACTGTGCCTAAGTAAGTGGCTGAATACATAAAACAGTGCATTGAAGGCAAGCAGATGCATGCACAATAATGGTTAACTGACAGCCCATGGCCCATCTGTGCTTAACATTTTGTTAAAGAAATTACTTGACTTGCTAAAGAGACAAATCATACAGCTGCCCCAAGTGCTGCATTATAAGAGATAAATCATTAGCTAAACTGTTTCATGCTTAAAATGACAATGCATATTAACAGTTATGCAGGGACATTTTGTCAGCACAGCTTGATGCAGTTATAAGTGACAAAAAATGTGACAGCTCATAGCTATTCAATGATTTCAACTTAGAAGAGAATGACAACACTGTGAAAACAATTTCACCGCATAAACAATAGACAATTCACAGGCTCTTCTTTTAAAAAAATATATCTAATTTTTTTTGCAATGATGAAATAATATGGAAAGGAAAAAAAATGCTCAGTGTCTAACTGTTCTGCACCATTAATCTGCTAGCATGTACTTCATTCAAAACCACAGAGCATCACATTCCATTTTAAATATCAAAGACTGCATCGCCAGCACTAAGAATAAATGGCTAATTCTCAGCTGTGCATGAAAGGATAAAGAATTTCTAGAGTGAAAGGAAGGGAAAAGGAAACTGCAAATACAACTACAAAAATCTCTTCTTATTCCCCCACCTCCTTTGCCAAAAAGAGATTTGCTTTGTTGATACAAGTAACGCTCAAGTACTTAACAGCTTTGCATGTGGGTCTGATCCCAACTTTCGCTGCTGTAAATTTGCACTAGGGGATTACTATTATTATTACTATTACTGTCATTATTATAATTATAATTATTATTAAAAATAATTATTATTAGTTATTATTATTTTACATTGAAAACTAAATATAAAGGAACTGAAGTTAGCATTTGAGTTCTATGCTCCAGGGAGTACACACACATGTGTGTGTATTGTAAAAATAAAGTTTAGAAAAAATAAAATGAAGCCAAATAAATAATGTGATCTGGTAAAAGCCATGTAGCCTGTGGGAGGTTTCCCTGCGGTTTCAGAAGTTGGTATTCACATAAGGGTTAGCTCAGGTTTAATGACTAAATAAAATTTAAGTTGATACAGTTTTCCCCACGAAGCCAAGACTTCCTCGCTGACCGTGTTTCCATTCACTGGCTTCGAAAGGCTGCTCTGCTGATTCTGCTGGTACACGAGCAAAGCTGGATCCAGTCAAGCTGTGACCCTTGCTCAGTCTCCCTCCTTCCGCAGCAAACGGGAGCGAGCGGAGCCGGCGCTGCGGCGCGGAGGGCACACCGGGCTGGCCCCGAGCATAGCCCGGTCCCCCGATCACAGCCTGGTTCCCCGAGCACAGCCCGGACCCCCGAGCACAGCCCGGACCCAGGAGCACAGCCGGGATCCCCGAGCACAGCCCGGACCCCCGATCACAGCCTGGTTCCCCGAGCACAGCCCGGACCCCCGAGCACAGCCCGGACCCAGGAGCACAGCCGGGACCCCCGAGCAGAGCCCGGACCCAGGAGCACAGCCCGGACCCCCGAGCACAGCCAGCCCTGTCCCAGGAGCACAGCCCGGTCCCAGGAGCACAGCCCGGTCCCAGGAGCACAGCCCTGTCCCAGGAGCACAGCCCGGTCCCAGCAGCACAGCCCCAGGAGCACAGCCCGGACCCCCGATCACAGCCCGGACCCCCGAGCACAGCCCGGACCCCCGAGCACAGCCCTGTCCCAAGAGCACAGCCCGGACCCCCGATCACAGCCCGGACCCCCGAGCACAGCCCTGTCCCAGGAGCAGCTCCGCTAAAGCGGCGAGGCAAAAGCACTGCTCGCTGTTTTTCTCCAAGAGCTCCGAGTGCCCGCGTCTGGGGATTTTTTTCTAGCCCTTCCCTAAGGGAGCATCCCTGGTAACGCTGAGAGCACGAGTACTGTACTTAAGCATTGCAACATCTCGTCCGTTCACTTTCAAATACTAGGACTTTTCAAGGAAAAACTTGCAGAGGATTAAAGAATTTTGTCTCCTAAATTTAAAAATAAAAAAAGGGGAAGGAAACTAAATACACAAATCCAAATGTGGTTTTCTCCCAAGAAACTTAAGGAATTTGATATTCTAGGTGATATTTTAATATAAGACAGGGAGACCTAGGAGGAAAGAGAGATCCCTCTTGCAGAAATTCCAGATCATATTAAGAAAGGATTGGTGTCGCGTCTTCAAGCCGGTATCAGGTGATGGAAGAGCTGATTGATAATCAATTAAGACTGAAAACATTGAGTATCCTGGGAGATGGAATTTGTCAGCTGAGAAATTAAATAAAGCAAATGAAGGAGTCTCTGGATAAATAACGAGACTGTATTAGTGAGTTAAAACACTGCAAATAATTGAGCTGTCAGCAATCTGTCAATCGTGTAAGGCAATGTGGATTTTTCAGAACAAAAAACAAATCTATAAATTATATTTGCCTCAATCCTTTGCAATAACACCATGCTGACAGAACTCCTAAAGTTATATGAGCTGATCAAAGTACTGGGCACACCAAGATGGAAAAGGCTTACAACCATTTTTCAGCAACATATGTGTATTTCTTTACTGATTCCTCTTCTAGAATTGCTAAAACATTTTTGAAGAAAACAGAAACTGTACAGATAGCTAAAGTAAAAAAAAAATAAAAATAATAAAATTAGAATGTTTTAATAAACTTTCTATTTGTCTCAACTAGTTCTAGCACCTAAATTAATAACATTCTTGATTCCAAACAGACACTAGCAGAGCAAGCTGTTGTAGATAGCTTCATCTCCATGACATGATTACAGTCCTCAGAGTCTCAGTGGGAAATCAAGTTTATCATCTCTTCTTAAACCCACAGCTGTAGCCAGACCACCCTTCAGGCCACTTTTACCCACTGCAGAGGTACACTGACTTATATGACCATCTCTATTTATCACTTTTAGGACTTGCAATGGCAAAAATATTTCTAGACCTTTTTTTTCCTTAAATACTGGATTTTGTCGTTGAATGCAACTCCATTTCCTCTAGAAATCACTTAACTTTGCAGAGGACTTTTGTGAAAGAGAACTAAAAGTACTGACTTTTTTCCTCCAATTTTCATATCTGAGTCAATAAAAATAGCTTATCTTTTGCATCAAATATTTTTTCTGTGATTGATTTTTGAAGACACTACCTATTCCTGCCAACTACTTCTTTTCCAGCCAAAGCTGTTAGTAACTCTAGGTCACTTCCATCACAAGCACATAAGAATTGGGGTGCTGACCTCAAAATCCATCATCTTCTGTCATGAAACCTGGTCCTACTGGGCATTGAGCCCTCCAGTCCCACTGGTCAAAGACAGCCCCTGCCTTTATGGTTGTTCCAGTGTTTGGGATAAAAGGACCCTACAACAGGATAGCAGCAGGGTGCTCAGTACCTCTTTGTGTTACTTCCTGTGGGGTTTCTCATTTCAGCCCCTACCTTAGGTGCCAGCATGAGGGGGAGGGGGTGTGCAGGACTCTGTGCCCAAGACTCCCTGAAGCACACAATGATGTTTCATTCATTGCAGCGCCTGTGATGCTGTTACAGTAATTACCTTGAGTCCATCCAAGAACTGGTCACCTGCAGATGCTCCTTGTTCCTCACCCTGTGAGGTTTGCACGCCCATGAGCTCCTGGCATCATCCTTTAATTACACTTCCCGGGGACTGTCTCCTACCAACCTCACAAAAGCTGTTGGAGCTCATAGATGTCACCTGACCAGAGCTGCCATAACACAGACATAAAACAAACATCAGAAAATAAAGCGCACACACAGTGCTCTGAGGACATGGACCTTGCTATTAATTAGCAAGGTATACAGCTTGCTACCTATTCCAAAGAAACAGGAGGAGCTTCATTTCCAAAGAAACCTCACAATTTTTCAGTCCAATAAAAAAAATCAGAACCAAGCCCCGCAGCAGCTGACCTCAGAGCTGTCAGTGAAAGGGGTGATGGGCTGTGCTGGGCTGCAGCCAGCCCCGCAGCACCTTTATAGCATGGAAAATGTGCCAGCTGGGAGTCACTCTGGATCCAGTCTCTACACCACAGACATGTGTAATTCCCATACATTTGCTCTCATTTACTACTTGTTGACAGACGTTGATAAATGTTCTTGAAAACTTACAGGAACGATGGTTGCTGGCGAATGCCTAATGGTAGAGATGTCAAAAATTATTTGACTAAATATACACATACTTAATATCACCAAGCTTTGAAACTTCTACATATATTAACCAATTTATAACTGTCTCTCTGAATTATTAGCAGTCCCAAAAACAGAAAAGCAACTCTGCACCAAATTTAGTGCAATAAACACACTGGCTTCTCTTAACTATTCACCATACACATGGAACAGAAGTGGCAGGATGCTTTTTGATGAGTCCTGTAGGCTTTGCTTGGACACTTAACATTACAAAATGTATTTCTGCTCTTTTCCTTTTTTTCCCCTCCCACAGTGTCCCTACAACATAAGCATCTGAAATTTCACTGAGTTAAAGTGACGTGATTGTCTAAACAGAGAGTATTTAAGTGATATATAAGGTACAATTCATTTGCTCCTTGCTATTCCCAAAGAAAGAGACTCTGAAGACTCTAGTTCTACATTCTACTTGTATTAAATGCAAGTCACATTGTGCCAGTGGTCTTTGGATCCAGCCTCTAGACTCAGATGTGGCCCTCACCCACCCTCAGGCATCAGGAATGTCCACACTCAGAAGACACAAGGTTTTTACTTTAGTTCCTTTTACCCAAATGGGGAACCCAATGAAAGTTCCTGCGGGTTTTTTTGGACCATAAAGAGAAGCTCACTTTTAGATGATCTCCCACACACTGAAAATCAATGGTTTCATTAAAACTGTTAGTTTTACCCTCCAGAAATAGGGCAAATTCTCAAAAATAACAGCAAAAGTGGCCCCAAATCAGATTTGCAGTGTTTAAAATTAGGGAGAGAAATTGCCAAAATGCAAACAGATGAATCTAGAAAAGTTAAAATGCCTAGTTTCTTAGCTACAGTCTTTCATCTCAGTAAAATCAGCTATCTTAAATTGTTAGGCTGTAGGGTTAATTGATAGCATCTATTTAAAGGTTCTCTCTGTTTCCCCAGAGGTCCTCAACATTTCAGCAGGAAGCAGGAGATCTGGAAGAAGCTTTATGTCAGCTATAAAAATCTTGGCTCCTGCTTCATCTTTCCTTACAGTGCTCTGGCACCACTCAGAGTTCTTTTTTTCTTCCACTTGTACTCAACTAAGAGGACCACAGCCTGCAAAGGCTCATACAGGCACTGCTGGGTACCCAGGAACATCACAAGTGAGAGTCCTAATAGCTCCATCACAAAACATGCAGCAAGAGAGCTTTCTTAGGTGGGAATAAAAGTAGTTCTTGTTTTTAATTTCTCCTGAACACATTATATTATAGCACATTCAAAACCAAGAAGGCTTCTCAAAAGCAGACTCTCCAGAGTGCTTGGCATTTTCCTGCCACCATATGAAAACATAACAGGTCCTAAAATGGAAGCTTGAGTATCTGATCTTGTAAATCCAGCCTGAAAGAGAAATACATCTGTGATGAGTACTGGAAGAACAGCAACCACTAACACACAGCCTGCCTTCCCTGCCTGTGCAAACAAGTAGCACATATTTTGCTGAGCTTTTCTAGGAAGCTTAGAAAAGTCAAGCATTTAAACCCAACTGAACTCCAGCAAAAATCATGTTCTTTCTTTTTTTATCTGACAGCAAATTTTTAAAATGCTAATTTTTTTCTTCAATTCATACCCTATGGTATGTGAGTTGTGATTCTCTGCCTGCTTTAGGTCAAACCCTGCTGAAAGCCACATCAAAATGGTTAATCCAGATTAGGAAGTCAAAACCTGGCCTGCAACCCAGCCGGACAGAGCCCCTGACAGATGCCCCAGATGCATCCAGGGGGAGCCTACCAGAGTGAACTCTGCACAACAGCAGAGAGACAGAAAAGAATAAAATCTGCCTGCTGCCAGCCAGCCTCCTGTGTCTGCAAAGGGAAACCAAGATCAACAGAGAAACCAGCTCTTGGCAGCTTTTCTAAGTGGCTTCCTTTTTATTGTTCAACAAGCAGGACAGGGAGATCCAGGGTCCCAGGTTTAATCCTGCCCAAGGGGACCACAAACCACAGAAACAGAGGCAAGAGGTCTACCCTGTGAGGGTAGTGACCTTTTGCCTTCTTCTAACTGTTGGCCAAGTAATCAGTGTTTCTCTGTGCCTGGTGGCACATAAATGTTGTGCCTTTGGGCTCACAGCAGAAGCCTAGAACATTTGTTGCCTCAATAGATGTCAAATGAGACAGGAATTCTAGAGGGGCTTTGCTACTGTGACAGCTTGCCAACATCTGCTGCAGTTTGGGTACCAGTGAGCTGAAACCACTGCCCATCACAGAGCTCTATAGCCTCCATCTTTACTTAAAAGTCTAAACAAGTCTGTGCACCTTCATGTGCTTAAATCATTAGGTCCTCTTCACAGAGAAATCCCAAGATCTGTGTTGGTACAGCTCCCAGCACAGTGGCAGTCCATGAACAGGGCTCCTGTTTACCATAGAAATAACAACAAGTGGCTGAGTGACAGATGGCCTGGAAACATTTCTGATGTTTTCAGTGACAATTACCTATTCAGACACTCCAGTCAGACTTTCCAAATCAGAGTCTAAGGGCAGTTGCCAAACAATATTTTACAAACAAACTTTGACCCAGGCTGTGTTCTAATGAGCACTGACTTAGTTCTAACATATATGATCACATATAAATGGATTAACTAATATTTGCAGTGGATAACTTCACAGTGAATGCACAAACTGGGATCTTCAAAGAGAAGTCTGCACCTGTTATTAAAAATAACAGTTATACTGCTCTGCTCAGGTACTAGATTTATATTGCCAAAATCCTTGCACTTTTTGAAAGTCTCCTTCAACTCAAAAATTGTTTTGCAAAATTAAATATCCAGAGTTGGTTTTTTTTCCAATCCAACTGCTGAGGAAAAAAGTTTGCAAAAAGTGTTTCAATCAAAACAAAATCTCATCCAAGCTTCCATGCTTTGTTTTGCATTTTTAATCCCATATCACTTGGAATTATTCCTGTACTGTTCTATATAAGACACAAAACCACTAGAAGTGCCACTAAGATTTTTTGGAGCAGGATCTAACCCAAGAAAGTTAATTACAACCAGGGTCTGTGTAAGGAAGGGTCTAGACCTTCTTCTGTCCAACTTGCAGCAAGTGGGACATCATTGCCTGACTTTGAACAGTAACACATTTAACTAGAAAGACAAAAATCAAGAACCTTTGCCTCCAGGAATGTTATTGCATTGGAGTCTTCAATTTTCATTATAATCTGGGACCATCAAGGTTCAGTAGGAGGTTTGTGATCTTTCTAAGCAAACCTGGACTTCGTTTTGAATAAAAAATGGGCCTATTTATGGTTTTGCATCAAAGTCATGTGAAATGTCTGGTTTTGCATGGATTCAATTAGACACAAGCCTAAGGCACAAAAAGTTCAGATCCTGATCGGGATCCAGACCCGCCCAAAGCTGAGGGACATTTAGACTGAGTGACTTGGTTCTTGTCCATCTCTGATTCCAGCATGAAAACCAGGTGGGACTCACTTTCAGCAAACCCCTGGTCCTCCCCACATTTTTGCAGCTTTTCCAGCTTGGCATGTCAGCAGCAAGCAGAGGGTTCTATGACTTGTGATGGGATCTGAAACCCATAAGACGTTGAGTCCCTGCAAACCAAAACCATGGCATCTTCCCAGCTCTCACAATTAAGCTTTAAGCCATAAGAAAAAAAGAAAAGCCAAATTAACAGCCGTATTGACAGTTTTATAGGCCCCTGAGGGCTCTGCCTACATCCAAAGACAGTGGGGCTTTTCTAAATTAAAGTGAATTAGCAATCAAGTTCCTAAGAAGGATTCATTTAATAAATTAAAGGGCAGAATTCAAAACAATTTCAAAAGTAATCCCTTGGATGAAAATCATTCTCTGTACAGTGGAAAAATGGAACACTGTCATTCTGATGCTTGTCTTAATTGACATTCAGTTGTTTTCCTCTTTTAAAAGTAATTGTTTATTATTTTAGTGGTCACCATCTTGTAGTAAACTAGTGCTGTCATAAGCTTCGCTAGGAACATGATAAACTCCTAATTTTGTCTGATAAACTCATGTTATTTGGTTAATTTTTGCAGCCAGAATTAGGGAGAAAGAATTAGAAGCAAATTTGATCCTGCTGAGCCTCTGAGGGAGCCAAGATTCCCACAGTCCTCCTTAGCCTCAGAGTTCACGAAGACACTGAACAAATTTTTGGCTTTCTGAATTCTGCACCGCACGTACAACATGGTTTCAGGAATCTGTTCCCATGATGCAGCTCACATTTTTTAGCAGAACTCTGTCAGGACCAGGCTCTAGCATGAAGTATTTTACAGAGGTTTCAGCTCTCAGTTTAGCAATACAGATATTCTCACAAAGCTGAAGTCAACCCCACGAATTTCCTGAGAGCTTATATCAAACTCAATGCAGCTACCATTAAAAGTGACGACTTACAGGCTCCCAAAATGCCGTTCCCTTTAATACGATTTCCTATGGTAACACACAAGTCACTGGAAGGCCTTTGCACCTATTTAGGAAAGGCAGACTTTCAAATTAACTTCGGTGGAGCCATGACAGATTATAGCAGCAAAGGTTCAGCTGCTCTGCTGTTTGGGTATGTTTCCAATTGATGCCATTTCATGCTTTCAGACCATGGTTGCAACTTGGTGAGAAAGGGAATATTCGCCCTTCTTTTCATTTCACATTTCTCCTTCCAAGCTTTCCAATTTTTTTTTTCTCCCCGCCTTCCTGATTCTGTGCTAGTGGAAAAAACCCAAAATCTAGTTAAAGTCTTTTGTGAAAAATGGAAAGAGAGAAGAAATAGTCTGTCTTGTAGAGGGAGAGGCATGTGGTCATGGCACTCACTCAGGATGCTTTAGAGTGGAGACCAACAGAACAGTCTATGAGACCTGTAGCTCCTTCTCTATTTCCATTCTTCAGAAGGTCCAATGAGAACTTGAAAAAAGACAGATCAAAAAACCCACAAAACCAAAACCCAACACACAACCCAAAATAAGCCCCAAACACTTGAGTTTGACTCTCCCACACTCCTAATACCTAATACATTGTAGCTACCCAGATGAAGTGGAGGAACTCAGAAGATCTAGAGACGTCTGGTTACAGCTTTTACCTCAGTGCCAGGGAGACACATTCCCTTCCTAATGCAGGGACATGCCCTGCTTGCAGCAGACAGAACAGGCACTTTATCCTGTACTCCCAACCAGAAATTCCATCTGAAGTCAGGAAACTTCTCCTAGCAAATATGATGTGCTCCCAAAAAAATCAGTTTTGTCTGACTGCCAGGGTCCAACAGGAAAAGCATTTTGTCTAGAAAACATCAAAGTTTGACTCTTACAGCTCAAGGGTTTTTCTTAAGACTTTCCTCATATATTTTACCAACACAAAATTCAGAAAAATTTACTGAAAAACTTCATTAAGAGGCTGGAAGTCTTCTGTTATAACTGAAGAGCAGCAAACACATGAGTATTTTCCTGAGCATGCCAAGGCTCTCCATTATGCTGATGTCTCTAGAGCTCAGGACTTCCCGGTGCACAACGTATGTACTAAATACACAATTCAGGTCTACGATATTCACACTATACAAGTGAAAGTCCAGCAGATAATCTCTTTTCTGTCACCTCTTGTCACACTGGTTCCCAGAAATACTCAGTTATCATTGCACAGTATATTTTAATCGCCATTCAATGCAAACATAATGGGCTTTAGTGAACAGTCATATTTATTATTCCTACAACTATGCCCTTCTCTTCCCTTCCAAAGCATAAGCAAAGTTGCACCGTTCAAACACATCTCTTTAGAAAGTCAGGCAAAGTGCCTCCTAAAGGCATCAGAATAACAGTTTTTAAAAGAACCGTATTCCATTTTTTCTTTTTTTTTTTTTTTTTTTGGCTTGTTTCAATGGGGAGCATCTTAGCGTGGAACTAAAATAAGTCAACACCACGAAGCACAAAAGATTGCAAGGATTTTCTGCAGCATGGGCTTGTCAAAGCAAGTAGGCAGCCTTTGTGTGCTCCGGCACAGCAGGAGCATTCCTCCAGGTCTGAGTGGCGGAGTGCCCCCGGCCACGGCTGCCCTGGGCGCCAGGGTTCCCACACCCAAGGCGGTGGGAAGAGGAGAAAGCAGAGCTGCAGAAGTAGCGTTGTAAATGGGATGAACTGGTCAACGCGCTTCTTAGGAAATCCATGGCTTCCAGGAAGGATCACATGGAAAGATTTACAATACCTCCACATCAAAGGGTTTGACATTGGCTATACTGGTCCTTTCAAAAGAAAGACATGTCTGTCCCCTATAGCATCAATTCTGACTCAGGCAAGAGTGCAAAGACATTGCTGAGAATCCTGCATGTCCATAGAAAAATAAGTTTTATCTTTGGATTTAAAAATGAATTAAACAAAAAACACTACCAAGAGTAATTGAAATAAAATTTCTGTTTTCCTTTGCTCCATTAAGGATGTTCAATTTAAGTCTTAGTCTTGCAAAGCGTTCGGATAAATCGCCAAGTTTTTCAGTTAAAGCTTCATTTTTCTATTTTCCCTTTGCACCTTGCGCCAAGGCAGCTTTAAGGATAACGCCTGTGTTAGGAGCATGAATGGATGACCCTCCCGTACACACTGACCCAAAGATAAACTTTGACCTGATGTTTGCTAATAACACTTCTTCTTAAGATGCCTTGTTTCTTTTATGAACTACTGCTTGACTCTAGGATCTAGAAGCTGACACGCATTAATATACATCTCTGGGTGCCCTTTGACTTGGCCATCAAGACCCTTTGACCCCAGACTTGATTCCTAAACCCTGTCAATTGTTTGCAAGTGGAAAAAACTTATTTTCTAGTAATAATTAATTTTAGACATGTTTTATTAAGCATTTTTCGCCTCTTTTTAACTTCTTGTTTGAATTTGAGTACAATTGATGTTTTCTTCATTTAATGGGTTTCTAGATTTTAAAAAAAAAACAAACCTAAAGATACTCCTTTAGAGTGTAATCTTTTGTTTCCAAGCTTTGTAAAACTCCAAGTAACAGTCAAGCTCTTTGACATTACAAAAAACCTCCCCATGAATGATAATATATTCTAAAAAGCCACCTTTCGTGCTTTTCAGATTTGTCTGTGTATTTCTGCAGCTTCACAACTTTTTTCAGATTACTTTACAGCATTTTTCAGCTGCAGTCCCACAGCCATAAAAACCAAAGGCAAAACTTCCACTGATTCCCATGTCAGCAGGATCCAGCCTTTTGGCTGAGGCACTCACAACCACTTTCTAGCTAACACTTGGTGTTATTAGACTTAGTTCTTGGAAGAAGTTTCAGAGTCCACAGTAAAAAAACTGATAGATTTGTACTGATATGTATTCCTCCCCTCTGTGTCCTCTGTTCTCACAGCCATACACACACACTATGCACTAAAAGGAGAGGGTGAGGAGCCCACCACCAGCCCATCCCCGCCAGCACGGGGCGTGCTGCCGCTTCCTGGTACATTCAGAGTTGGACATTGCTAATTCCTGGAATCATGTTACATTACAGCAGGAATTGCTGCACTTCTGCCTGTTTTACATCAGGCCTGAGAGACTGCACAAAGGGAAGGAACGATTTCCAGTGCTTAGATGATGTATCGTGTGTACGCTGCACACACAGCACTACAGCAATCAGCGTCTGGGAAGGAACACCAGCAAATAAAAGGTCTCCAGTCTCAAGGAGAAGCACTGGGACTCAGCAAATGAAGGGTTTTAACAAAGCAAAGCAACTACCCTTTATTTTTGTTCAGAAAATACAGTATAGCCTCAGCAATTATGATGTTATATTCTAAGAGCTGGCTCTGCTTTCTTGCTAGGCAAAAATATTTCCCAAAAGCTCTGAGAGAAAAGCACCTTAAAATTTAGTTTTGCATTTATAAAGCTAAATCCACATAGCACAAACCAACACCCACTGAAGAAATCAAAGATGACAGACACATCAGGCCTTTGCACCAACAAGGAAAAACAGGTGCCAGTTTCATGGAAAAGATGCTCAGGTTCTACCTCTTGCTGCACAGCTAAACTAGACTTCAGTTTAATTGGGTGGGGGAATAGCCAGACAAGAAATTTTCTTCTTTCATATATCCCACTACCCCCTGAGAGGTGCATCCCAAGCACTCACTCCACATCTCAAGTCCCCTGGCTGACAATCAAGAGTGGCCCAGGCAGTGTCCAGCCTCAAAGCACACTCATCTCATGGACAGAGGAGACTCAGTCTCACACACACAGCATCTAGAAAACTCTACGGGCAAGCAGCAATAATCAAGGATTGGGGTTTTTATTAAATCTTTATACATGTCTGAGAAGACCTAAAATGTTATTTTCTCTTTCCAAAAGAGAATATACCCTAAACAATGTGGGGTTTGAAGTAGTCTTTTAAGGGTTTGGGGTTTGATGGCTCCCTTGGATAGGGCAATTGGACAGATTTCTGTAAGACAAAACCATGAATAGAGACAACTGCAACAAAGAAAGAAAACCTGTTCCAAGCAAGGCCCTGGCTGCAGCATCTGTCCCACCAATGCATGTTGCAGCCAGGGCTCACTTGGTTTGAAACCAAAATCTAAGGAGGAAACAAAGCTCTCCAAAATTCATGTGAATGAGATTTGGGCAGATATCCCAACACTCAAGTTTCCACAGAACAGGGTGTTCAAACCCCAAGTGGTTTGCTGTATGTTCAGATAATAGATAACACACGTCATGGGACTTCAGTGCTTTCTATTTTCTCTTGTCAGCTCAGCTGACTCCATCCAGCTATCCATCTTTTGCTCTGGTCATAACATGAAGACTATTGCACCCTTTTGCAGTGCTACTCTCCCAGTTCTACCTTGGCAGAGCCTATTAAACTGGTATGCTATCCAGCAGGTGAGGGAACCACCCCTCAGGGACATGCGCTGGCAAATGCAGCTACCCCAGGGGGTGAGAACAGAGCACTCTCCATTTGCAGTGGGAGAAAGAAGTTTAGATAATATTGGAAACAGCTTAAAAGCAAAGGAGGGAGATGATGCAAACAGCAGAGCTAGCCAACTACACCAAACAGGACTGCCACTGCCACAGGTCCTGGCCCAAGCCCAGCTGGAGATACAGGTAAGGCAGCTTGCACCAGTGAAGGCTCTATGCTCCTCGTGGAAATCCTCTTGGTTTCCAGCTGATGAAATGACACTTTGTCAGTCTTGATATATTCAGAGAGATCCTTATAAAGGCTTATTCCTCCTGTAAGAGGAGAACCTTTTAAAACCAAACTAATTTAATTTATGGCTTTGACTCCAACAGACTACAGATAAAACACTATGGACATCAGGAGGGACCCATACAAAACAAAGGTCACTGGTTCTGTACCGTTATTCCAGCTGGAATTCTTAGACAGTGAAGTGTTCACACAGTGCCATTTTTTCTATTACTACGTAACTTCAAAACTGTGCTATGCCTAACATATACAAGAATTCCTCTTTTTTCTTCCTCTAAAAAAGAAAATACAGTGGCCACTATAAAGGAAAATATGATATTTCTTCTTGTATGATGGCAGAACCCTTCACACAAGCACAACCACACTGAATAGCCTTTTAGATTATTTGTTAGACTGAAGTTCAAAGGAGGGTGCAATGTAGCCAGGAAAAAAAAAAATAGTCCCTCTGGTTAAAATTTAGCATGCAAGATCTCAACAAAAGTGATTTTTTTGACTGTGCCAATGCTTTTGTTTTCTCAACAACAGCAACAAAAAATTATTTCTTCCTTCTCCTCCACAGTAAACCATTACCAGCTGTTGATGGAGTATTTTTTTAACATGCGTTAAGTCATATTGTATATTGTCCATTTCATGTGTGTAGAGTATTTTCTGCTACAAATTCTTTACCATGTTAAACCGAGTGTGCCACCCAATCTTGCTACACTGCTTAGGGCTTGTTACCACAAGTGGGATCCCACCAAATGCTGGACACTGAAGTTACATTTACACAAAGGTGGTCGCAGCAGCACCCACAGACTGATGCAAACCTGTGCAGCAGATTTAACCAGTACAAAGCAACTGCCACTCTTTCCAATTAAAATCCATTCACATTAAAAACAGACAAAAAGAAAAAGGAAAGAAAAGAAAAAATATCAAGACCAAAAAAACACCTCCAAGATGCAAGTAGCTCAGTAATGTCACAAAACTTCACATATTTCAAGATGGCTCTTGCCACACACTTCTGCTCATATCTTATTATACAATCTTCTTCATCATCTGGATCAAGGCCAGATCACTTTTCTCACATTGCAAATTCATTGTTATTTCCTTGTTTCAATAATTTGACAATTTACTGCAACTATGAAGATAAGTTCAGGAATCTTTCCTTATGCCAGGACTTTAAAATACGCCTGTTTATGGGGACATCCATTTGGGCAAATAAAATCACGTATTTGTTTTTCATGTGCAAATTCGGGCCAGTGGAAAATCAAGCCCCATGGGGATAATTTAACCAACAATACAAAAAAAACTGTGAGGCAAATGTGAAACTTTGTCCTTAATTTACCCTGTTAGGGCAAAATAAGGCAGGAATCTCGTACCATGTGTGCTACATCGCTTAGGTACAACAGCATATGCTAAGTAAGAAGAGTTGCAGTCTTGGCTCTTAATCTCATTGTTTATTGTGGTTTAAAGTCTGACCCTTAACATTATATGTGGTTTAAAACTATATTTGGAGGAAAGATCGAAAACAACGCTCCAAGGTTTGTAAATGTGTTTGTCTTTAAGGTTTGTTCCAGAGGAAACCATGCGTGTCTTAGCTCGCTCCATAAGCAAACCCTTACACGATTTTTAAACATGCTAATGCTCACATTCTGCATCTCAGGTTAATCGAGAAGGGTTTTTTGTTGGTTTTCTACTAGCAGCTTGCCTACAATCCACCAACCCACCACTCTTTATGTATATATGTTGAATAATTATGAAGCTGTGAGTATTTATCACCTTTTCTGAGCAGTAAGCAGAAAGAAATACAATACTATTACTTCCAGCTACTGGCTTTCCCAAGATAATTAGATAACACAGTGGACTGAAGCCTTGGTTAGCCCAATGCTGTTCAAGTTAAGTGATTGACATGCCTCTGTCTGGCTGCTCTATTAACTGTTTCATTTTGTTGCTATTTGCAGTTTGCTTGGCTAATACTTCGAACAAATACAGACTGTTTCTTTAGCCCCTTTTTTCTCTTTGACCTTCTCCTGCCCATTTTCTTTGAGTCACTTCAAACTGCCTTGAAAAGGCCTGTTGAATGTGCACAGTCCATCAGAGTCCCAGGTTCATCCCATTCCTTGCCCTGAATGCTCTACTTCAAAGATGGGCCGCATTCTTTAATTGCCCTTTGAATTAATATCAAAGGGTCACAATGCGAGTGCCAGAAGAGAAAGAGGCTTTAATGAAGCAAAGAGCTGCCATTCATTTGCAGATAAGCACGTTTTTATGCCTGACTGGTCACCATGGCTAAATGCTGGCTGAAGAGGAGGCAGGGCAGGCAGAGAGGCTTTTACTTAAGTGGTGATTAGTTCAAACAAACAAGAGTAAACAAATAAAAAAACAACGCAAACATCCCCACGACAGAAAATAAGCTAATATGGCTGAATGTGTTAAAAAAGCGTCAACATCCCATTGTGTTCATAAGGCCTTAACCCTTGGCAAAATGCTGGGGTCCAGCTCAGCTGCTGCTTGCTCCCCTTACCCTCCACAAAAAACACTTTGGGGTTTAAACTTTCACCCTTACACTCAGACAAAAGAAACAAATAGTTTTCATACGGTTCTTTCCAGGGTTATAAAGAAAAGGAATCAGCAAGCTAACTTTGCTTATTTTTTTCTGAGACAAAGCACATTCAGTAGTTTGCATTTTAGTGCCTAAGGAATAAAAAACACTTTACCTAAGTTATTATCGATTTACATTTTCCTAATGAATTCAATACTGCGTTAAAATGCGTGGGTGTTCAACTTTATTAATTGCCTAAAGGCCTCTAATATTTTGTTTTAAATTACAATGCTTTGGGATCTTGCAAGGTTGACTTGCTAGTTTTGATTACTTGAGACTTATGAAGCTGCACTACAAAAACTTATTGAACTTCTTCATTCTGCCTATGAAGTCTTCTATTTTCTCTTTAAAATAGAGAGAGTATCAAATTGAAATGAGAAGCTTCAACATAAAATATAAAGTAATATAATTACAGCCACAATGCAAGTACACAGAAACAAGAAGTTTCCAGGTGTCCTCTTTATAAATTCTGACTTATTATTTATAGACTCAGACTTCTCTTTACACAGAAATAATTTACTTAACAAATACAAGGTTGTTTCCTTGCAGAAGAATTACTCCCGCATGAAAGAGGATTAGCTATACTCATAACAGTGTAAAAGTGACTTATGAGTGCATTCACACCAGGAATTGTGCTGGTATCTCCCATAACTAAGAAGGCTGTAGGAGTACAAACAACCTGGAAAAACACAGACCACATTTTTAGCCCCACTTCTTCAAAAAGGGTTTCTCATTAATATTGCATCCACTCAAGCCTAATTCTCTGTGCGACCTGTCACAAGACTTTCCCTCACCAACACTTCCTGGGATTTATTTTTTTTTTTTACTCCTCCACTGCTACCCTATCCCTGCCTTGCTTAGAGTGTTCATCATCCCAATCCTGCATCAGAATCTTTATTACTCACCAGAACGTGAAGAACTTTGACCTTAAACATCCAGCTGGAAACTCGGTACTGGCAAACTCTGGAAAAGCATCTTGCATTTGTGGAGAGAAGCAGCACAGTAATGAAAAACATGCAGCAGAAGGAAAGGTCTCAGCTGCAGAAGAGGGACAGAAGAGACTTGGAGGTCTCAGTGCCAGCACCAGCATGGTTAAATTGTTTGTTTTTTTCAGAATACAAAGCCATATGTTGAGCAGCCTGCTAGAAAACTGCTCAACTGTACTGCATTAAATTAACGGTACTACTGAAATTTGCGTGGGGTTTTTTTGGGCTACCCTGCAATCTTGCTTTAACATTAGTCAAGACCCTCAAAACTCTGGATTAACTCTGAGATTTATTTCATTTAATGTCAAACCCCACCGCTGTGGTGCTTCTCTAACACCTGATGCTCTTCTGTTTCAGAAGTGTTATATTTTCTAACACGTTTTTCAAAAAATTTTAGCTGACTTATTTTCCCTATATTTTCCATACTCCACATTATTAATTTCACTCTTCTTCATATATTCACAGGCAGCTCTGTACATTAGGCTAGACTACACTATTATAGCTGTCAACATAAAACATTCTGCCCCACTCAAATTCCTCTTGTAGAAGTCACAGCCTCGGAAGGGCACTGGAAGTAAAAGTGCGTCACAGGACGTTTAGAAATAGTCATTTACATGCCACCTCCACTCTCAGAGCAGGGATGTTTCCCAGATGCAGCACTCTTCAGAGCAAGGCTGCGGGGACAGTGGGGACAGCGGGTTGAGCAGCAGCCTGGCACATGGCAGGAGCTCAGGGCTGGAGATGGAGAAGCTGTTCCCAAGGGTTTGCTCCAGGCTGGGGACAGCTCAGCCAGCTCCCAGCACTGAGCCACACACCCAGCAGCCTCCTCCGTGCCACAGCCTCACACAAGGCCAGGGTTTGTTTGCTTCACAAGGCAAAGGTGAGGCTCAGACACAGACAGCAGGGGAGCCCAGGGCTGGCACAGCCCCAGCCTCACCTGCAGCAGGGGTGAGGGATCTCACCCATGACAGACACTACGGTGTCATTGCAGGAGATGAGACCTGCATTTTGACCCCCATCAGGTCACACTAATAAGTCAAATCCACTCACTCACCAATTACCATAATTATTTCACTGGTGAATCGAGCACCAAACACACAGACTGTCCTTAACTAGCAGTACAGCAGGGTTTGCAGCCTGTAGAGATCTTCTTTGATACAAGCTGTTCTTATTCATTATACACAGTCTAGAAATACAGCAAAGAGTCCCAATAATTCCTGACTATAATGTACAGATTACACATGCAATGCTAAAGCACAAGTCTCCAACAAGGATACCTAAACTTTCCATTTGGAACATGTTAAGAATCAACCCAATAAAACAAAACAAATAGCTTAGATGCTTTCCATTTTCAGATTTTGGTAAATTGCTTTACCCTTATACATTAACCCACCACCACCCAAATGCTAAAATGGGGAAAAAAATGGATTTCCCAATTAAATTTATGCTGGATATCTGGATCTGTCCCTCCAGCCCCTAGCAGTACATAAAACATATGTAGTGTTATGATAATAAGGGTTCTAGAATAGTCTAATGCTGGGCAAACCAGAAAAATATTAGTCAAGCCATCTTACATATTCACTACCATAAAAACAGATAAATCGCTGTTTTGTGAACCAAAGGGACCATTTATTATTGCCATTATCATTATTGAATTATCAAGAACCACCATAAAATTTGAAACATAAGCAAATGGATTTCTTAGTGTTTTGTATTACATCAGTTCTTTGCTGATACAAAGCAGAACAGAGCCATTCATAGAGACAAACCACTTCACACTGGACAGGGGCAGGCACACAACCAGCCCTACTCCCCTACAATTAGCTGTCCTTCCAGCACTGCCTGGGGCGTGCGTGCTCCTGGACAATATTTGCCACAAAATTTTGTGACAAACACCGCAAGACCATTTTGTGATAACTGGATTCAGTTATTCTCTGCTTTTCGTCATTTTTAATATTATTTCTGGTTTTGGTTTTCATTTAAATAGCTTCACCACCACGCTTGGAAGTCTGATTATCCAGGTTTTTTTATTATCTTCAATTTCAGTAGTAAATCTTATACAAAGTAATTTAATACTGGCAGTGAGTTTATTACTGTTACTAAACAAAAAAAAGGGGGGGGGAGGTGAGAAATTAAATACAAAAACTGAAAAAAATAAGCTAAAAATACTTTAGAGCTTAATAATCACCATCTAATCTTATCTTCAGGGAACTGACTGAAAGTAGACAACTTAAACTTTGAAGAACAGCATTCCCCTACCACCTATGTCCTGTGGGTGGAAATACAGTCCCAAAAGTCAGACAATCTGCTCTTTGCTACCAAGGGTGCCACCATTTCTGGGGGTTATGAAGGGCTTGATGCAGATGGGCACATCCTCCTTCATCTCCTGCCCAACCCCAACCTGCTGCCAGACATTTTATCAAAACTTTTTGGTTGTCTTTAAGAGCCCAGGATGTTCCTGGACAGAAGAGCAATGAAACCAAGTCTGGCTTTTTTGTTTGTTTGTTTGTTCGTTTTTAAGAAAGAAAGAGAAAGAAAAATCTTAAAAGATCACTGAAGATGAAAATCAAATCAAATCTTAGAAAACATATAAACTCAAAGTCAAGTTTGAATTTCCAGCAAAACTCCAGTCTATGGGAAAGCACCCAGATAAACTGAATTGTGCTTTCAGCACTCCAGCTCCTCTGCAGGACAGCTGCTCTCCCAAAGCTGCTAGTTCTAACTGCAGAGTCCTAGGAAACACCAAAAGATTTTGGACACATTTTATGAAGCTTTCTGTACTGAATTTTTTTTTCATAAATTTCAGTCTTCCCATTTAATTTCAAGGCATTCTAAAGTTCTGAAGAAAGGGATTTGTATATGTTTAATTTTTTTTCCCCCTACAAGTTTCATACTACATCTGATTAACCTTAAGACTAAATTAACAAAAGGGTTTGGAGGTTTTTGATCTGGAAATGTTCACTGAAAAACTTTTCAGAAAACAGACACCTCAGACAGTTACAGAACAGGAATGTCTAGCTTTCACACATACAACACAGCGTAATTTTCTTAAGGAAAATTAAAAGCTGTACAAGAGAATGAAAATGTGACCATATGTTAATTCTTTAATCTTAAAAGACCACTTGTATGGCCCCAAAGCACATGTTCTGATATAATCTGTCCTGTGCTCAGCCCTGAGGGGCCAATCCTACTCCCACTAAGGCAGCAAGAAGCTCACATTGACTTAAGCAAGAGGAGGATTCTCCAGAAGCAGCTCCCAGACAAGGATGGCAGTGCTGAGATGGTCTAATCGAGTGTGAATCCAGAGAATATTTCATTTTTCCCTGTGCTAAACAAAACCATCACTTGAATCACCATCATTTGATGAGCTAAAGGAGAGGAAGAAGAAACCCACCTGAAAAGCTCTTCTCCACTTACTACCACAGC
>NC_031778.1:7880744-7905703 GCF_001522545.3 Parus major
TTTGTAGGATTGATTTTGTTTGAAATTCAAGGGTTGGAGGGGGTTGTTTGTTGTTCCATTTGTTTGTTTTATTTTTATTTTAATTTAGAGACTTTAATGGGTGCTGACAGCAAGCCCTCTGAGCAGTAAAAGAAACGTTTCTTAATATGCATAAAATCCTCCATTTGCATTCTTTTACTAATAAAAAGAGGTACAGCTTTGCTTAAATAGTTACAAACTCATCATTTGTACCAAGTACATTAATTTCTTCTGGCTGCACAAACAATGTGCCTGGTCAGACCTAGCCCTGCTCCAGCTCCACAGTTTCTGTGTATCTGCAGAACGTGTGTGAAATGTCACACACACATAGAACAAGCAGAAGTGACTGAGCATCATTGCTCAAAATCTGCAATATTCCTTAGCAACACATTCAGGAGGCTGATATCAATGGGCACATACATCACACTGAAGTGTGCTTTACCACCTTTTTACAGAAGTTGGATTAAAAGGGACCAGAAATCTTTCAAATTTTCCCCAAAATATGGTATTGTTGATTCAATAATTTGTTTTATATTATTAAATAGAACAAGATTCTTTATAAAGAACAACTATTATCCCCAAAGAAAAATTAGAGCAATAACTTGACCTTACAACACAAATAAAACAATATCTGGCAGTACATCCTACATGCCCCTGCTCAGGAAAGAGTCCTCATTTATTTAAACTGCAAAATGACCTGTTAGCCAGATTGAGATCTCTCTTGCACTCCTGGAAATCAAGGAACTTCAACAAAGGAACCACTCTCATTTGATGCCAGTAGGGTCCAGAAACTGATCTAAAAACAATTCTATACTGTAACACTATTTCCTGTTTGTTTCAGTTTATTGGAAAATCTACCTGAAAGTATAAATTTATAATTCCTCAATCTATTATTGCTTGTTCTACAAGTCACCAAGACAATATCGCAGATTATGTTGGTTTACTCTTTGTAACTTATCAAAATAAACAAAGGGAGATTAAAAAATATTTGTTTACTAAAATTCAGATCAGGGATACACAGCAACCACAGAAATATACAGGAACAAGGAGATAATGGCTGGATCTATGTGTACTGAACTGAGCTCTCTAGCCAGCTCTCCTCCCCATGCAATCAAGGGCAGAGACAGACAAATGTCCAAATATCTCCTGAACATTTGTGCAACAGAAACTTGTCGGACAAATTTTCAAGTTTGCATTCTATTTTGATACTTGTAAAGACTCAATCTACAAATGCCTGTGGCACTCCATGACTGATGAACATCTGATGAAAAGTGGCAGCAAAATAAGAATCTCTCCTGGTCCTGAACATTGCCCATCTCAATCTCTAGCAAAGAGAGACTACTTTAAATTTGGAGAAGGAATAGGGTAAAAGTAACACCCTGAATTTGTCTAGAACTTTTTCAGCAGGGAACTCAAAGGACATTTATAATTTTATAGAAACAAGCACTTTGGAGATAAGAATACAGGGACATTATGATGGTCAAAAATGTTCCATTCACATTGCAAGAGTTTAAAATTGTTCCAGGAAAGTTGGAACCAAATTCTTTCATTTCCCAAGTATGTTTTAGGCACTGTACAGCTGATGCAAAACAATGACTATTACCTGATTTCCACAAATGGTCTAAGACTGTCAGCCCACAACACAACAAAAAGCCAAAATGCTCCTCTTTCCCTTACTTTTGAAAAACTAAAATCCTGCTGACAACACTCTACCAAATTCAAGTCTATTTTCCAGCTCTAAATCCTGTTTATTCTTTTGCCCTTTTCTCAAAATGAAAGATAAAATTCATTGTAAGTGAATGTTCATAGACTTGATTTTCAGGGAGATAGATGGCATTGGGTTATGCTGAAATTAAAAAAAAAAAAAAAGAAAGATGATCAGTTGCAGGATTGCACATTTGAAATTTATTATAAAGTGCCATTGTTTCAAACGACCATTTTCCACAACAGCACATCCTCATTGTGTGAAACACCCCTTTGCTTTGCTGAATGAAATTTTCTCAGCAGTGAAGCTGAACTCACCTGAAGTCATTAATGCAGCAGGAACCCAATTTTTTTTCACTTAAAGAATTTCTCCTCAGTATGTGTGCAAATACTTACACAGAAAATCTAAGCCAGCCAACACTAACCTGGCTTTTCTGTCACCTTCCACTGATGGCTTCAGAGCAGCCCATAGACTGTGTCTAGATAAGTCATGCAGTGCACTCCTAGCAAATATCACAACTGCTGCTGCTGTGGGCAAATCATTTCTTTTGAACCTGTCCCCATTTCTTTCAAACAGCCTGACTGAAGCCAAGGATGCCCGAGCACGTACAGCAGGCTCGAGCCAGGAGACAGAGCATGCAAACAGAGATCTTCCACATCATCCCAAAGACTTATTTTCCATTCTTGCAGCCATCAACTCAAACACACCATGAAACAGTTACTGGAACACAGTATTGCCAGCTTGCTCATAATTACTGGTTCTTCTTCCCTGCTGAATGCATAGCTAAATGAATGAGGGCTGTCATGGAAAGGGACTCAAATGTTAATTCTGGCAGAGCTGGATGATCAGGATAGGAACACAGAGAAAGCACACAAAAATCCCATAGCCTCATCTTTGCAGCAATGAAGTCCAAATCCAGGCTTGCACCACAGACACTTTGAGAACATTCTACGTGGCCCTTCCCTGAACCTCAGAAAAACTGCTACAAACTTCCTGGGAAGGGACCCCCAGCGCTCTGCTCCCGCAGCTTTGCTCAGCCCCGGGCTCTCTGGCAGCACAAGTGGCACTCACTGATGCTCACACACTGCTCGTGGCCACAGGCTGGCAGAGGGGTTACCTGCTCACCTGTGCTAGCATTTCTCAGGTATTAGAGACAGGATGCTGCTGGGTTTCTTTTGTTGCAAAAGGGGCTTGCCCTTCCCTTCATCCCTCAGAAAGTGAGTAGCCCTACGTGCGTCAGCAGGAGCATCAGCCCTGTTTGGGCTTGCAGTACAGACTGCTCTGCTTTGTGCTCTTGGGAGCTCAAAAGAGCTGCTTTCTCCATCAGACATCCTCTGGTTTCTCTGTTGTGTCTCTGCCTTTAACAAAGACTGTTGTGACACACGCAGTTCTCTAAAGTAGTGCCTCCAGAGCACAGCCTCATGGCTAACACTAACACTGCTCCTTAAACTCATTTTAAAATGAGATAAATTGCTCTAAATTTTATTTAGCATAAATAAATTTCTAACCAAAAGAAAATCTTTTAAATTTCATAAAATGAAATTCTTATATAAGGCCAAGTTGAATAGATTTTTCTGGATGCTATTTGTAGTTTCTCTTTCCTGTATCAGAGAAGCATCTCCTTTACCAACCCTGACACTCTCCATACATACTTGCAGATATGAAGCTTCAGTTGCTGTTTTAATGCAAGCAGTTATAACCTTGGACCACTTATATTAAAACACATTGGGGCTGGTTTTCCACCTTAAAGGCAAATTACAGTGTATGAATAATGAGTATTTTTTGGAGGCAGAGAAATGGGTCATCTTCCCCCTCCATCTGGCACAGTGCCTTTCCAGCAAGGCAGAAGTGGAATTCAAGACCTCTTTATGAATAAGCAATAAAAGACTCATGAAATGGGATGGTTTAGTAGCTTCCAAAAAGGCAAATTAACTGGAGACAGAGATAGCTGAGGCTGGGTACCTCATTTTTCACATGATTTATTACCTCCCCTGCTACAGGAGGCGAGCTCCAGTTCCCAGCACAAACAGCTCTCCCCATCTTACCTCAAGAAGAACCTGTCAGGAAAGAAAGAGCCTAGCAAGTTTTCACATTGGCCTTTGAAGTTCTTCCTTGGCTGACTGATGCTCGTCCATACATAACTGGAAGAAAAGACTTCCATTGTGCCGCTCTTTACTCCAAGCGTATTATTCCCCAGACAAAAGCTTTCGAGTCTTAACTTTTAAACACACCTCTCTTTAGGGTGCACTGTTTCTAACCCATAAAATCTCTTTTCTGTTCATTAAAAAAACAAAAAACCTGCTTTTTCACCCTCAGGCAAACTACTCTGCTTGTTAGTTTTTTGCATTACTTTTTGCAAAGAGATACCACAGAGCAGCAGAACAGCCAGCTCTCCTTCCCATGGAAATACAGTATTTTCCCTCAAAACTGTCCCAAATGGCTTACCCAGCCCAGCTTTAAACATGAAACCCAGCCATTGTAGGAACTCCCCGGTTTTAGACGAGACCTGGTGAATAATCACCCTACTGAAAACATCTCCAACATCTGGCAACTTGCTGCTATTTGCAGGGTCTGGGCGCCGGGTCAGGCAGGGATGCAGGAGCAGGGCAGGGGGTTAAGCAATGAACATGCTCAGCACCTGCTTGCTCTCTGCCTGATTCTAATCAGTATTCTCCTCTCATGCCCAGGAATGCTAGAATTCCTAAGTTTCCTCAGAAAAACTCAAAACTTTTTCTGCCTCAAGGAAAGGAGAGGAGGGGGGAAAAAAAGAAAAAACAAAGAGAGAGACGGAAAAAAAACCCTTTCTGTTTAGGGTCTGACCAAATTTCATTAAAGACAATGCAAGTCTTGCTATTAAATTCAATAGGCCTTTTTTCAGATTTATGAGAAATCTCACATGCTTGACACTATTAATTAGAGGAATTAGTGGTGCTAAGAAAGAAGAAAAACACACAAAACCGAACCCATAAATTTACTGTTCAAGGAATAGACTGTAACAATATCATTTTCCTTGAAATTTTAGAAATCAATAAAAGATATCTGTTTCACCAGTTCTAGAAATCAAATCTTGCCTTACTGCAAGTTGTACTGCAATTTTAAATCTAGAAACTTTTCTTTCTTTAAGATCTGTTGACAACTTTAAGCCAGTCTAGCCATTACAACTGGCTCTCCAGTTTTTTGGCTCATAACTTCATGTCCAAGTTGCTGGATTATTTCTCTTTGTCAAGAAGAACGCATATAAAATAAATTACGGATTTAATTTAATTAAAGTTTAAAATTAAACCAAAGTAGTTCATCTCTAGTCAGCCTGTGTAACAACAAAATCCCACCACTGAGAAATGCATTCTCTTGCATAAGGATGAAAAGCTACAGTTTTAAACTATAAATACTGGCAATGTACAAAAAAGAATGTTTAAAGCATGATTTTGTCTCCTTTTTCTGCTCAGTGCATGTTTCTGTTTTAATAAATACAATAGCAAAAAATAAATATCATTTAAAAATAAGAAAAAACGTTTTAACAATTATCCAGAAAATACACATTTTTAGTGAATGCAGGAGCAGTTGTAGAAGAGAAACCAGTGCAAGCCCTGGGTACCCAGTCACAACCACATAAATTTCAAGCATTGAATATTTTCTTAGAACCAATGACTATTTTTATGTATTATTGAATAGATTTTTCACAACACATATTTGAGAGAATTGCAGGGTATTCATGGGAGACAGCAAAACCCGCAAAAAAATATGCATCAATGACTGCTGTACTCCAGAAAATACATGGTGGCCCAGAGCCTCAGTGTAAATTGAGGTAACACCTCTGGGTTCATGGACTTCATCCCAGACCACACTACCTACTGATCTGCTGTAGCTTTAAAAAATAGTAATAAAACTAACAAAAATAAAGGTGCAGAGTCTTTATCACTTCACCAAAGCACACCCCTGCTGCTCTGTGCCAGGGCTTGCTGCATCTGGTGAGTTAAGTGGTCCATACCATGGGCCACTGGACCAGAGGGTACCCACTGACCCCTCTACAAACAACCCCTGGTGTTCCCAGCTCTGCAAACCCAAAAGCTGAAAGCCCAACTACTCTTCCAAGGGCAGGCTGCAATCCTATCTAGCCACAAACATTCATTCTAAAGTATCATTCCATCTGGATTTGCAGCTTCAGCAGATGAATGATGACAGCTGAACCTATGGAACACTTTTGATTCCTGCACACCAGACATTTGGAAATACCACTGAGGGAGGAAAATATCATTGGTCCCATTTCTTTAGGGAAGAAAAAAAAAAAAAAAAGCAAACCAAAACACAAAACAACCCACAAAAAGAAAAAAACCACCACAGATACAAGGAGAAAATTTAACCACAGAGGAGCAGCAGAGCCCAGTGACTGGGAAGGAAGAGCGAGCAGTCCTATCTCAGCTGGCTCCAGGCACAAGCAATGCAGAAAGTCACTGCAAGAAAAACACAGCAAATTGTACCAACTTTAACCAGTTCCTCTTCAAACTAAAGCAAACTCTTCCAGCACCAATTCTGCCATAACCACTTTTTTCTTGTTTGTTTGTAGAGGTATCACTTATAAACATATTAGTCACCGAGATGACTCCCTCCTACTCAAAAGGGGTTTTAAAAAAGATCCCTTAGCCCAATTCAAAGATGCAGAACCACACTCACCACAGCCCAGCCAGAAGAGAGTTTATGCCTATGGAAAGGTGCCCTGGGCATGCCCATTTCCACAGCAGCAAACCAACCCCAGCAGTGCAAGGCTGGGAGAAAGTCCTTCAGCACAAATCCCAGGGACCTGAGGGACCCACTCCAACAGCTCAATGTCACCAAGGGCAAAGCACCACCTACAAAGCACAGCTGGGACCCCCCTGTCTCCACCTGGAGAACACAGTGGTCCTGTGGAAGCTTTAGACCTCACAATAAATATAAAGAAACCTCACAGAAGGAAAAGGGCAGAGTGGGGAGCTTCCTAGGTTGGAAACAGGGTAGCCCCAGCTCCCACCTGGGCTGGGAGCCAGCCCTGCACCCAGCCCTGAATTGCAAAGGCTCTGCTCACTGCTTCAAGCTCACACTCAGAGAGGCACAATGGGTCTTTCAACCAAAGGATCCGGCTCTGAAAAAGGGCCCAAGGCACCCTAGGGGCATGGCACTCCACAAAATCCCCGAGGTTAAACCAGGGAACATCACAGAAATGCATCCAAAGGGGTTCCCCCTTTGCCATCCTGGGAAACCCAGGGCTCCACAAGCCAGCCAGCAGCCAAACATGTAGCACCAGGTGGCCCATTTCTTTAAGAGTGGTCACTTTTCTGCATGGTAGCACTCAAGAATAGGCACAGGTGAGTCCCTCCTATGCTTTTTGATCACCTGGAAGATCTTTTTATCCTCCCATACCACTTTTCTAGGGTGTTTTATTTTTTATTTATAACTATCATTGCCAGGATTCAGATACTAGCTATGATTAGGACTTTTTTAATATTCACCTTAAATTTCTGATTTATTCTTCCCAGGCTGACAAGTTTGTTTCTGATCTCAGATTAACAGAAATATTTATGCCATCAATCATCATTCCATCTTTTCCACTGCCAATACAGGAGAAGCACAGTAACATTGAATTCTGATTTAATTTCTTTCTTGGCCAAGTGACCTCTTACAGCCTGGGGACAAACTGTCTTTACACCCATCACAGTATAAGGTTTGACAACCATTCAAATTCCGTGGTGTCCTTCCAAAAGTTGAATTTGCTGGGTTGATTAGGACCAAAGGTTGAGGACTGGAATGTTGTATATGGGGACAGAGTGTGCCTCTCCTCCTGATACCCTTCAGCCAGGGAGGAGCCAGAAACCAGAGGGAGTGAGCAGCACTGCCTCCCACCCTTCCAGTCCGATGGAGCAGATTGGTTACAGAGCTCCTTACAGCAGAGTGTGGGGGGGTGGCTGTTTGCCTTTTTTTGCTAAATCATATGTTAGAAAAATTAAGTGCCATTCTCTAAAGCAGCTTTTTTTAATTTGCTCTGTTTGGAGCATTTTTACTACACTTACTGTCTGTGTCTGTCTCTTCTTCACCAGCAAAAATAGATGTTTAGCACTATAAGGTCTTGTTAAGTCTGAGAAAGTGAAGGTGTTCCCTCAAATCTGGAACGTGATTAAACTTCCATGCAGTGAAAATTCAATGCTAAGAAACCTGCACAGCCCTGCTGAGAGTACAGGACTGTTCTGATGGGAATGCCAAGACAATTTGGTCTCAAGAAACTTTTAAAACATAGAGATGGAAATAACAAAAAGATTAAAAATTCATCTGCTGTATGCAGCCATTTTGCATTTTCAGCAGGACGTGTGAGCATCCTGTGACCCTGCAAAGCTTCTGGATGCTGCAGTCCCTGCCCCAGTACACACAACATGCAGCTCACAGCACTGCCAGTGCTGTTCAGAAGAGGTGGACAAGCAGTTAGTTTTAAGGGGTTTTCAAAAGACAACACTGTATTTGTTGGAAAACAAGTTGTGGGTACTGAAGCAACAGGGGTTTGTGTGGTTTTCTATGTAGCTGCCAAATATTCGAGCATTTTTGCTTGAGCCTGTTGATTTAAAAGAGAGCAGGTCAAATCAACTGTGCTAAAGCAGGGATGAACCCACAGGGCTTTTTCCTAACTGTGACATCTATTGTATAATCTCCTAAATAGATTCCTAAATGTTTTCTTCTATTATTTTCCAGTTCCACAGACAAAGAACGCAGTGAAGCCGTACAGCATACGGGGAACAGCCACCACACGCAGCAAGGGAGGTGCACACGATGCCTTTCTCTGCTCCACATGTGTTAAAATTCTACAGAAAAAAATTGTAGATCTCCATCTAAAACATCACACCATAATGGATTTGCTGATTGATCACTTAAACCATCACTCCTTAGCTAGCAGTTGTTTGGAAGTATCTCTTCTTCTATCTAAATACTGATAATTTAATTCAGTGCTCTCTCATACAACAGCATCAGCTCACCATCTGCAGTGGGGTTTCTTGATTTATCCCTTGGTAAATGGAATTCCAGATTTTTTATTTTTTTTTTCAAAAATCTGTACTTTTCAGGATTTCTTTGTGAAACTGTGTATTTCACTTCCCATTTTCTTTAGCTGAATACCTTTCACTTCCTTTTTTTCTTTTAAAACACTTTCCTTCTGAAAAGAACTTATTTTACTGTTCATGAAACCAGCCGAGTCCTGACTTCCAGCTAATTCTGTGCAAGCTTTTTTCTCACCACTCAGCCTGACAGGAGGGGCTGGGTAGGTGTCAGAGTATTTACTGGGGCACAGATCCCCCCACCTCAGCCCTGACCCTTCAGCACTTCACACCAGATCAAACAGCCAGCCCTGAGGTCAAAATGAAAAGGAAGTCCTGCCACAGCATCTTCAGCAAAGACGGATTTTCTGTGGAAGCATTCCCTGCTGCTCTGCTAGCCTGCTTTCTCCACAGCATGTCCGTCCTCATCTCCATCCTCCCCGGGACAGTCAAAAACAGAGGTGGAAAACAATTTGAAGTACAATTTGGTTACGCTGAGTATGGTTGGTGCTCGTGCCTCGCAGGGGGCAGATGGGTTACATTTTTAACAAAGTGCAGAGTAATTTTGCCAGAAGAGCTGTGGTTGCTGTTGTTTTTCTGGGCTAGTACGTAGAAGAGATTCTGATTATATTGGCATGAACAGTCCTGCTCATTTAAGTAAGGTGAATAAGACTTGACAGGGGCTGAATAAGCTGTCTGCTTGCAGAATTGTCAGGCACAGACAGTTTATTCCTCATACTATTCAAACCACAGCGATCTATGTGACAATATATCTGATGGAAAAATGACTACATAGTCATTTTTAGATCAGACATCCAATATGAGGCATATCATAAATATAAAAATCCTTAAGACTGGTCCATATATGGGCTTGTGCATGATGTAAACATTGATAATGTTTGGCAGAAAGTCTACAACCAGACAAATATTTGTTAAAAAAAAAAAAATCAAAAGGTAGCATGGATATCGCTGTGCTCACCACAGCTCTCTATGGAAACAGAAAAGTCGAGTTCATGCACTTCGAGGAAATTTGTATCTAAAGTGCTTTCAAAGAGTGTTAGATCTTACTCTGGGACAAAATGTCTCCTGAAGTAGCTGAGGACTTGCAAAGCATGCACGGACTGATATTTTAATCAGTGATGACCAGACAGAATGGAAGCAGAGTGTATTTAAGAATTTGAATGAGAAAATGATGATTACAAGACTTTGTCTTATCCTTTACTCTGCTGCTTTTCACAACAGCAGAGGAGACCCACACACCCACCTAAAAATCAGAACAGCATCAGGAGAGGCTTTCTGGTTTCATCAGGATCCTCACTACTGTTTGTAGCTAAGCTAAATTTCTGTGTCCAGCGGGTGCGGTGGGACCTGGATCTAACACTCCCAGACCTCACAATTCAGAGAGAAACTCGGATCATAATGACAAGAATGCACATCCAGAGTGCACAGCCTCTCCTACTGAGGATGTGGTGGGATACATTTTGCTATCTCTGAAATAAATATAGCTTTCTGCCATGCTACAAGGAACTGATTGTTCTCAAGGGCTCTGGCTGTTTTTCTGCGCAGCCTCGTCAATCCAACTTCCCTTTTTTCTGGGAGAAGGGACAGCACAACTATCCTAGCTGAGGCAAGTAACATCCATAAAATCCAAACTGAAGAAAATGACCAAACAAATGCTGCAAGCTTGTTTGTGTCCTCTGTATTCTGAGAACACAGTCTGGAGAATGGGCTGGCTTCTCAAGCTCCTTTTCTTTTATTAGCAGCCCTGGACTATTTATCTCCTACGTGATTTGGTATACAAAGAAAACTTTTTTTCCCTTTAGGCTACATTCATCAAAAAGATTACATGCAAAAATATTAGTTTCAGTAAAATACAGTTAAATACATTGTATTTTACCTGCAAGAATTGTAACATTTTAATGCATTGTATACTAAAAATAAAGTTATTAAAAGAAAATCAAATCCAGTAATGCTAAAAAAAAAAAAACAAAAAGCAAAACTGTAATAGCATACAGTGTATACATTCAACAGACCATGCAAAATAAGAATTCCATTCAAATTTCACATCTCATTAAAGACAATTTGGCCATTAATCCATACTGGTTTAGGAGCAAAGAAGGATTTTCCAAGACAGATAAACTGAAATGATCCTCCTTTGATCTCCGAGGTTAAGAATCAGCAACAATGGAAGATGAACAACAAGGGGCAGAACCACTGGCCTTTTTATGTGCCACAATGGCATCAGCAAACAACTACTTAATCAATATTTGGCCAGGGACACTGAAAACTTTCTTTTCAAATTTTAATTCCTAGTTGTAAAACAACTGTAGGGCAACCAGCAAGATAAGACATTAAACTGACTGCTTAATTGCCTTTTAGCAATTACTAGTTATATATGCACATTCTTAATAGTTCGTGAATCTTTATTTACTAGGATGAATGAACGACCTGTCAACAATTACATCAAACTCCCCTAACTAAATAATCTCAGCACATGACACACTTTAACTCTAATGTGTCCTCAGTGAGTTTTAATTTCATTAAGCTTCACTTTTTTTCTAGGCAGAGTGATTTAAAGTGAATTAGTTTAACAGCATGGGGCAGGAGTACTCCAGGGCAAGTGAAGTAAAATGCTGCACTCACACTAGGCTAAACAAGGTCTTGTGGTGAATTACATTACTGTACATCATTTTTATTAGCCAGGGAGCTCAGCGTTCAGGGACTGCTTGGAAGTAACCTGCATTTTTATTTCTATATTTTGTTCTTTCTCTGGCCATTTATGTTTGCTACATAGGATTGAAAGTGACATTTACATGGAGAAATTCACATTGCCTGGCTCGCTCTGATTTATTGCTTTGTGTTTCACTCAATTTCTTCTTAAATTAACCAGAGAGCACTTTGTAGTTCTGCTTCATTTCCCAATGCAGTTTTATTACACAGCTCTGGGGACTCATGACAATTTATCACTATCAGCTTTATTAGCTTCCCTCTCCTAAACCCTGTTCCAACCCTTATCAATAAGTAAACCCAAACCAAACTAAACGTTCCCCAAATAAGTGTTAAAGTGTTGCCTTTGCATGATATAACAGAGAATCACCATCCAAAATCACACGCGGGAATTTCTTTGTTTTAAGAATTTTATCGGTATTGGCTTTTACTTACAGCATTAATTGCTAATTAGCTTTTTATCTAATTAGAACCTCTGTCTGTCTTCTGATTCCACTGCTACCTCTGTGTAAACTGAGACACAAAGATCCTCGCCCTCAGTGAGAGTTTTTGCCAGAGTTTCACTCGGGATTAAAGTCACACTCTTGTGCAGTGGGTACTTTTCACGAACAGAATAGAACAATTTTGGGCCCCATCCCTGCATGCCCCAGCCCACATGAGCAGTGTTACACACATGAATGGGCCCTTTGAGTGGGACTCCTCGCTGTTGCCCACATCTGCAGGACTGCAGGTCTGATGCCCGATGGAGTAAACCCCTCTTACATCCTAATCCCGAGGATTTCCCCCAGAGCTGCAGCTCCTCAGCACATTACAGAGCTGCTTCCAAGAAAAGCCTGATGGTAAATTCCTACTGACATCACAGATTCTACAATCATAGGAGAATCTGGAAAGCCAAATACATAAATGACATACTCAGAGGAAATTCTAGAATCAAACAACTGTTTCTTGCCTCTGCCTTTCTGGAATGACACCCCTTCTAAGCATAATAAATGAAGATTTTCAAAGCAACCAAATAAGGTGCTAAGTTGGATACAAATTCAAGTTAATCGACTGCTGTGTGTGAGGCAATTCTGACATTTGCTAAAATAACATTCAGCTTTGTTCTAGATATATGCAATTAGAAAAACTGGAAAGGATGCCCACAGCAATGCTGCTTGAACAGGCACTGACTTTTAAGTGGAAGAAGGCATCCCTAAGATGGCAAAACATGCAAAGCCATTAGTAAAATCATGATTTCAAGCCATGGATATAAAGTGTATATATATTACTTCAGAGAGTCGTTGCTAGATTAACACCCTTTCTTCCCACAGCTGGAAATATTACTGGTGCTTTTGTCAGACGATTAGCCCGCAGTTAGTCTGACAATTAGCACCCTCCCCAAAATCCCCCACTTCAGGACAGGAGGGAATGGGCTGCCCTCCGCAGCTCTGGAAGAGCAAACTCCACTTTGAAGTCACCCTAAAGTCAAACATTTAGCACCTTTCTAGAAATGCTCGGCAGGCTGGGACATCACACTCTCACTTGGTGGTGAGGTCATTATTAATTGTTGAGGTCATTATTATTATTATTATTATTATTATATATTTTATTATTATAATCATCATCTCAGAATAATGATTTGGAAGCAGAAGCCTGGCCCAGAGCCCCACAGTGATGATGGGTCAGGCAGAAGAAACAAAAGCTGTGCTGGGTTTGTATGGAATCACCTGCACAAATTTGTACTTGTGCAACACCTTGCTTTTCTACCCAGGCCTGGACTCTCACTATTAAGATGTGAGGGAAGAGAAGGGGAAAAAGAGAGACAGAAAAATATAGTTGGCACTGTCTCCCTTGAGCCAAATTCTGGACTCACTAGGGAGTTTGTCTTAATTAAGTACTACTTTCTTGTCAGCTCTGAGAGCCTCAGAAATGACACTGTTCAAGTGACACAAGTTGATTTCTTAGAGCTGCTAGTGACCAAATATATAGAGTACTGCATGAAATTTCAGGCTCAAGGAGATAACTGCCTGCAGCCACAGCCATCACACCTCAGTAAGTGAATCTTTACCATGAACACTGAGCAGGGAAACTAACTGTGCTTCTCAGCCCACAACAGCATTTCACACAGCACCTAAGTCCTCCTACTGCTGTGCCTTTGGACAGGACACTGGAGCCAAACCAGGACAACCCCTGCAACCAAAATCTAGCTCAGCATCTGCATCATCCCATGCTGCAGCCACTGATCCAATAGTCTGCTTTGTAGAAATGAATGGCTCAAACTGATATCTGGTGCCTCCATGTTAATCTTCTCCCTTAATAAAGTGTCTTTATTAGTTTAGCAATCTAAAAATAGCTGGCTGTATGATACTGACCAGCTCTAATCTAAACATCTGCCAGCCCATCTAGCTCGAGCTACCCTTTAGATCATGTGCCACCACTTCAAAGCCTCCTGCATCAAGTCAGTAATTGTAACATTGCATCTAAATATTTAAGCTAGGGGCTGGTAGTCGCGTGTCCCATTTACAGTCAGCATCTGTCCTCTAATTCCATTACAGTACAAAGCAAAAATGTTTCCCAAAACTCACAAACAGGAAAAGCATCACACAGCAAGAGAGGCAGCAGCAGCTTGAACTTTCGAGCTGCTGAGCAGGGCTTTTGTGCTAAGGTCCCTTTTTTTTCCTACCCCTTCAAACTCCCCACATACACACACTAAAATAGGGGTGGTGCCGAAATTGTATTAATGTGAGCCTCAGGCACACAGAAAAAAAAAAAAGAAAAGAGGAAGGGGAGGGAGAGGGGGAAGGGTTTGGTCCAAGATGAAAGTAAGAAGAAAATAAAGGAGGCAATTTAGTCTGCTGTAGCCTGAATTGCTCTCAGTACAGCCAAGGGTAGAGGCTGGGGATGAGTAGGGCCCTTTTTGGACGGGTGCGCATGACTGGGGGAGGATCCGCCAGGACAGGCCCCGGGGGCCAATTCCGCTGCCTGGGAACAGAGGCCCCCTTTGAGGCCGGGCGGGGGGTCCCAGCCCCAGCCCCCGCCCCAGCCCGGGGAACAGCTCTGCCCCATCGGTGCAGTGCTGAAAGCCGCTGCTCCTGCCACAAAACAACAGCTATTTTATGAAGGGGGGAGTTATCAGATTAGTCAGCAAACCATGCCGCGCATAACTCCCACCAAAGGTACAAGCAACTCCCTCTTCTGTAGTGGTTGTGCTAAAAATAAGCCCTGATGTGCCACATAAAGGCACAAAACTTTCTCGTGTTCTTTATTTATGGCTCGTGCCTTTAAGGACAAATTATCACACATGAAGAATACAGATGTGCTGTTATAGAGCTATCAGCCTCCTGATACGCTCTCCGACAATCAAGTTTTCTTTAAATATATACCCAGAATCAGGGCTGAGGGTGACTCTGGCAGAAACACTGAAATACAGCACGTACAGGACTGCACATGTGGCATTTGTAAACAGTGTGAGAATCACGTGTAACTGTCCAGAAGAGAGGCTGAAACAGAATCACATCAGGCATACAAAAGTTTACCTACACCCATATATGTGGTGGGAGAGATCCCAACGATACACTGTCTCTATCACACATTTTAAAAAAATATCATGTTTCCATTCTCTCTTAATCTGTAAATACTCCCTAAATCTTGAATTAGCTGCCATTAAAATGACAGCTCTCACCCTTGGAAAAAATGCCACTCTTTGAGCCACGCAAAGGCCGATGGCGAGGAGGGGATTTCAGGCAGCGCCAGCAAATGTCCAGCACTAATGTGTGCTCCCGAGCAGAAGAGCCGTACTTTGCTTCGTGATCAGCCTCAGGAGTCACTTTCTGACCTATCCCACAGCCTTTCCTGGCACTCAGGCTCTGGGATCCCTCAAGCCCCCAAGAACAGAGCTACAGGAACTCCTCACATTGCCCAAAACCGTGCACTGTTTTCCCCTCTGCAACACAGAGCACTCAGCGCTGAGCTAACACCGAGGCTTTTGCTGCACGGCACATGGACACCCTTCAGACATTCCACAAGCAACCCCAGTGTCAGAAAGGGCATCTGGGATGTACTGCCAGCAGGCACCCCCTGCCACACCAGGCCTTGTAGCCAAGCTGCTGGGTGCTGGCAAATACGATCCTGTGGCATCAAAATCCTTAGGAACCCTGCCAGTTATTTCAGTAACAGGACGGGATTGTTTTTATAGATGGAGTGAAATCAAAGCTCCTTGGCTGGCAGTGGGAGTTGAAGCAGAACATTTTTTTTGTTGGTCAGATACAGAAAGTAGTGGTGGGCTTCTTTTATGGTTATTCCTTTCTTGTAAGGGTCCCACCGGTGTGCTGTCCCTTTGGTGTCACACTCCGTGCATGGCACGAGTATGGTAACGAATGTTTCCTGGAGCAGCAGCGCGCTCGCACTGCAGCATCCCAGCCACTCCAGTAATGAGATTAAGCAACAGCTTGCTAGTCAGGGAGGGGGAACAGGCGTTGCTGTGGGGAAGAGCACACTCTCCCTCACACTGCCAAGCCTTCCCAGCCACTGTCACAGAGCAGATGGGATTACCAAAGCTGCCGTTTCCACAGAACTGTCCGGTCACGTTCACGCAGCAAAAACCTGCATGCCTAGGGCAGGAGAGGACCACACCACCCCATGTAATCAAGGGGAAAATTGCTACTGATTGAAGTCAAAACAAATAAATTTAGACACTCACATCCACAGGAAGTGAAAGAGAGGGTATGGTACGTCGGGAGGTGGAACGCAGCCTCCTCATACAACTGTGCTGGGAAGCACGAGTGAGCCCCTCTTGCAGCAAGGCATCACCAGCCCCAGGGGTTTTCCTGCAAGAGTTTTGGGGCTCCTCTGGGCTGGTGGAAGGCAGCCATGCAGCCAGACACTGATTTATAATAAATCAGGAGCCCCACTTTAAAGGGAAAACAGTCAAAGAACAGGAAGACTTTCAAAGAGAAACAGAAGGATGGGTTATATTGATAACAATACTTTTTCTCTTGCAGTCTCTGTTAACTACTCTTTGTTCCATAAAGCAGTGATATTATCAAGGCTTACTATCTTCTGTTTCTAATCTCTGTCAAGAAATTCAAGAAGGCAGCAAAGCTAGTTATTTAACAACTAGGGCACTGAATTTAGCTATTTTTCCCCTTGGTGCACATCCCTCTTGGAAAAATCCTCTGGTGAAGGAGATGCTGGAGGAAACTCTGGATCCGTCATATGAGGCCAACTAGACCAGGCAATCAAACTGTGCCTTCTGGCCTTAAAATCTCTAATATTTTTAGCGTCTTCTGCATGTCTGTATTACACACCTCCTTGCAAACACAAACATGCAGAATATGAGGCTTCCCTGAAAGTTTTAATAACAGTTGAAAACTAAGTTTTAAGATGGTTTAGGGGTTTGTTTCAACAAAACAAGGACATGTCCTGCTGTTAAAGAATGGATATCTGTTGTCCTTGCGTGGCACCAGCATCCCTTGATGCTTAGAAATGCTATAAACATTTTTTCTCTAAAAACAGCTATTTTTTTTCCACGATGGAGAGTCCATAAAACTGCGTGGAGCATCAGCTATTAGGGGCTCATTGAATAATTCATCCCTCATTGCAAGCCCATAATGTCTTTTCTCAGCCTTTTGTGGGGCTGTTTTCTCTTCTTTTCTCCTTGAATTATAAAAAGGTTGCCTTCTTTTGTTCACATCAAGCTGCTGCTAGCTGAAGCTTTGTCTGTGCAAAGCCAAAGTGTGAGTTTCAATGGACTCCCCCCTCTTTGTTTTCCAAGTTCATCTCCAAGTGTAGATTGTGTATAGAAGGCCTTCTTTGTAAAAGCTGGAAAAGTTGTACAAATGTTTGACCAGCTCATTTGGTACTTTTGTCTCGCCTTCTCCAGTGCCTGTGCATGTGCTGGGCAGCGACTTCCACACACAGGCGGCCGGGCCGGGCCCTCGCCTGCCCCTGCCCCCTGGCCCAGCCGGGAGCCAGGCATGGCTTCAACGGGAGCAGCAGCTGTCCCCCCCAGCAGCCCTTCACCTCCGCCTTGTTCAGGTTGCAACCTCCTCGCAGTGCCGGGCCAAACACCAACACATGCTCTTCCCAGCAGTTTTAAGTGCAGAAAAACCAAAACGTGTGTCTCCCTGCCGCGTTCAGACTGCAGAGACTGGAGGCTCTGCAGCCTTTTGCTACAACTGCCCCTTCTATGCAGCTGCAGCCTCCCCCGCTTGCCCTGGGAAAGGAGCCCCTGCACGGCTGTGATGAGGGGCTCTCTGGTGGCTCCAACCCTCCCTGCTCCCTGCTTATCGAAAGCCAAACTAGCAGTGATTCCCATCTTTGTTCCAACCTCTGCGCCATTCCTGCACACCGCAGGGTCGCTCCAGCGAGGAACGGGATACCCTGGGATGCGGCAGCCAGGCTGTCAGGGCTCACTCCCTGCCCTGTCCCTCCCGCTGCGCTGGTCCCAACACAGCCCCTGGGGGACAGGAGTGATAGCCACCAGGGCCTGGGACTGCCACTGGCCCGTCGCAGGGAGAGCAGGGACAAACAGGATTTTACCTCTTTCGCTGAGGATGCCATCAATGCTGTGCTTGGCCTTCTTGTCGCCTTCCTCCACTTCTTTTCTTTCCAGCTCAGCCTCCTCTTCCTCGCCTTTCCCAAACTTGCTCCGCAGGATGCGGCTGATGGAGCTCACTTCAGGGGGGGAGTGCAGAGCTGTGACCGGCTCGTCCCCAGCAGCCCCCCGCGGCTCCGGGGCCGGCCCGGGGTGCCGAGTCCCCCCTCAGTGCCACTGCTCTGTGTCCCCCGGCCACTGCCAGTCGGGATTTAGGGAAGGCAGCCGCCCGCTCCCGTCCCCGCGGGGGTTTCACGGGGCACCGTCCCTCAGCGGACTCCAGCACGGGCACAGCGGGGCCCGAGAATCTTTCTTTCCCCCGAGCCCGCATGGAGGGTGATAAAGACCCTCGGACACCTCACGAATAGTGCTCCAGCTCCGTGTGCCCCCCGCCCCATCCGCAAACAGCCCGCCGGCGCAGGGAGCTGCTCCCCATCTCCTGCTTCCCAGCTCCGGCTCTCCGGCAAGCCCCGAGCCCTCCTGCGGCAGCAGCCCGGAGGGGATGGCGGGGAAGCGTGGGGAGGAGGAGGAGAGGGGGATGCAGTTGCGATTTAATTGAAAACACCCTCCGAGAGCAGGAATCCTCCCGGGACGCGCCAGAGGTACCGCGTGCTAATGCCGGCAGCTCCGTGGGCACCGGCCCGGCCCGGGGCTCCGATCCCGAGGGAACGGGGCTCGCCCGGATACCGCGCTGCCCTCCCCGGGCCGCCCCCGGCCCTCCGGGACCCTCCGAACCCCTCGCTCCGTACCTGACGGCACCGAGTTGCGGTCACACACCCCGTCCTTCAGCAGCTTGTCCCGGATCTCCCAGCTGAACATGCCCGCGTTTTCCCGCTTGTATTCCTCGATTTTCTTCTCAACATCCGGCGTCGTCACCTGCTTCAGTAAAGACAAGGCGAGCGGGCACAGTCTGTAGGGCCGGGGGAGCCGGGGCTGCCGCCGCCACAGCCCCGAGGCTGCCGGAGCCGCCCGCGCCGCCGTCTGCGAGAGCCCGCACCGGCCCCGCTTACAAACGCCGATTAAAACAGCCGAATGCGGGCGCGGTAAAGAGGGGACACAGAAGGTAATAACGGGCCGCATAAGACGAGCACGCTCCGCTTTAAACGAAACGTCCCAGAAAATCCTCTGGGGTTACCGGGAAGGCGGGATAGAGCCCTCGGCACGGAAAAACCCGAATCAGGCAGCACCGGCTGCCGTGCGGCCGAGAAAATGCCAAGTCGCGACCAGCGGAGGACTCCGGGCAACGAAGCTCCAGGTCAGTAAAGTTTAGGCTGAACAAAGTTTGCAGTCCCGAACAGAAATCAGCGTAATAAAAAAGGGCAGAGGTTCGAGTACCGGCACTTTACTTCGGTATCCTCGTGATTTAAAAATGAATCTAAAAATCAAACAAAAAGAACGATCTCCCGGCCGGCAATAGCCTTACGTTTGAGTTGCACACTTGTAAAAAATTACCTCTACTCCTAACACAGAACGGAAAAGTTCGGGCATCGCTTTGCTACTTCAGAAGAATCAAAGAAGCCGGGGGAGGGTGGGGGGGAATCTTGCAACAACTTCCAATAAAAACTCAAGCCTTTACTTCCCTTTAGTGGGAAAGAAAAGCTAGAGAGGGAGAAGCCTAATATTTCGTCTCCATTATTGTTAGCGCAAACTTTTCGGTGGCGTAGCTAAAAATACACGCAGCTCTAGAGCGGAGAGAAAAAGTAAAGAGGGAAGGAGAAGGAGCAGTAAAGAGACAGAAATTCAGGTCGTTTTTTAACGCTTTACTCGAAAGCGGATAGGGCCCGATCCAGTCGTGCTGGGTCAGCTCCACCACCGGACCGATCGCGTCCCGGTCCGTCCCGCAGCCCTGAGCCCGCCTGCGCTCCTGCGCGAAAAATGAGCGTGGGGCACGCAAAGCTCTGGAAAGCCAAGCATTCAAAAAACCAGCCTTTTCGCTCTATTTTCGTTTGGGTTTCTATTTTTTTTTGATTGCGTCTTCTTAATTAAAAGTATATTATTGACAAGAACTCCAACAACAGTATTTTCTAAAACCTCGGGAAGATTGAGAGCAACACGGTGGGGTGCTGTGCCCCATAAGTGTCTGCGCCCACCCCCGGCCTCGCACGGTCTCCCCGGCCCTCCCGAGTGCCGCCGTCCCGACTGTAAACCCCGGTGCCGACCAGCCTGGGCCGTGTCCCGGTCGGAACTCGCTCCCCGCCACCGCGACCGGGGTTTATCCCGTTCCGGGAGGGCGGGAGGGGCTCACCTTGGGCTTGCTGCCGCCGATGGCCCCCGGCCGGATGGAGCCCGTCTCCTGGTACCTGCAGAGAATTTTGGAGACGCAGCCGTGGGACACTCGCAGCTGGCGGGAGATGACACAGGGCCTTATGCCATGGTGGGCCATCTCCACTATCTTGTGCCGGATATGGTTGGGTAAAGGCCTGCCATTGATAAACACTCCTCCGAGCTGATTGACTCTGCCCTGGCCTAGAGGGGTAGAGACTAGAAAAGGAGGAAAGGGAGGCAGGAGGGTAAATGGCGTTAACGTCTCCTTCGGATCCCGCTGAGTCTTTTTTTGTTGTTGTTGTTACTAGTTTTTTGTCATTGCTTTTCTATAAGGCAACTCACCCCCGCCCGCCCCTCCGATCGCGCAGGGCCCGCAGCTCCCGCGGAGACCCCGCCGCCGGCCCGGCGGGCAGGGCAGGGCAGGGCAGGGAGGCTGCCGCGGGCTTCACCTGTTGCACTCAGCCGGAGCCGGCTTTCAGAGCCCGCCTGGCTCCGGCGGACACGGGGGAAGCGGTGCGGGAAGGCCGCAGTGTCCCCGGCGGCGCGAGGGCCGGCCCCGGCTCGGCTGCCCCGGGAACCCACGGCCGCAGCCGCCCCTCCTCGCTCAGGCTGGGGCCCGGTAGTCCCCGGCACCGCGGGGCCCTCGCACCGCCGTGATTGGGAACGGCCGCTGGCAGAGCCCGGTGCCGACCCACGGCTCCAAACTTCCTTTCGATTCGCGTTGCTTTTATTCGGGTATAATTTTTTCCTAACTCTTCCCCGAAGTTTGGGCTCCCCAAATCACCACCCTTCGCTGCACTGAGAGAACCGGGGCCGGTCGGTTCCTCCCGCTACCGGGACGGGCCGCTCGCAGGGTGCGAGGCCGGAGAGGCCGGCTGCAGTGGTCAGAGCCGTGCCCGTCCTGGGACAAACCCTGCTGTGACAGCCCAGGGGGGAGCCGGGAGGCTGTCCTGGAGTCTGCCGTGCGCCAGTTCTGGCGGGCCGGGGGCGCCGCTTTGTTCCGGCGTCCCGGCACGGAATGATTATCCCTTTCCCGACCGGGAGCGGCACAGGCGCGGCCTTACCTTCCAGCGGGAACCCGCTGCGGGGATAGTTCTGCCCGGCCCCGGGGCGCATCATCCTGGGGACAGCTCCGGCCAGAGTTGTCATCGCGGCGGCAGCGGCCGGCAGGGTTATATCCAGGTGAGGGCTGATCTAGGGGAGACCCGCGCTGTCAGCGGGCCCCGCCGAATCAGGAGCGGTCCCGGAGGGGGTGGGGGATGCCGCCGAGGGGCGGGGAGGAGGCAGCTCCGCCGCTGCCCCTTTGTCAGTGACCCGCGCTGCCCCGCACCGGGAGGGCAGGGGCCGGGCCGGAGCCCCGCCGGGCGGCGAGGCAGGGCGCGGGGAGGGCGGGCGGGCGGCGGGGCGGGGGGCGGCGGCGGTGTCCCCGGTGCGGCGGGGAGCGGCGGCCGCGGGGCCGGGAGCATTTATCGGCTCCGTGCCCGGCGCGGCCCGGCGGCGGCACCGCCGCGATTGGCCACCGCCGTCCGGCCCGGCCTCGCCGCCCCCGCTGATTGGGCGAGCGGGAGGCTCTCGAGCATCGCCCCGGCCAGCGCGACCGGACCGGCACCGCGCGGCTCGGACCGGACCGGCACCGCGAGGCTCGGACCGGACCCGCACCGCGTGGCTCGGCTCGGACCGGCACCGCGCGGATCGGCCCGGCAGGACACGGCACGGCCCCGCGCTGACCCCGCGGGCAGAGCCCCGCTGGGCCCTTTCCCCGCGGGCAGAGGGCTGCCCGCGATGGGGACCCACTCGCTACCCCGACGGCCGCCCCAGCCCGGGAGAGAAGCACCAACCCGAGCGGACATCGCACCCCTCAGGACCCCATGTCACTGCGGGGCTCCGCGGGACAGCCCCCGCCTGGCTGCCATGAAGAGGTTTTTTTCTCTTGACTCAGCTCTCCGAGCACCAGCGGAGGGGTGGGGGCAACAACCTTTTTCATTTTAAGAAAAAAATGTTCCTTCCTTCATTCTTTCCTTTTACTTATTTACTTTGAACCGAAGTATCTCTCCGTCCAGAAGAAACATCTCCGGAACAAATGGTGCTCACGGTTTTGAAAGCAAGAGCTGCCAGTGAGGTCTCCGTGGGGATGTCTGCTTTTAAAAACCGGTGCGACAAGGGTGTCCCTGCGTTTCACGCGTGTGCGTGAGCGTTTATATATGTATGGGTGCGAGGCGGTGCGTGTTAAAGCCTTACTAACAAGCGTTTGTTCCCAGGAATTTATTGTAGTATTCAAACTAAACTGCTGGAAAAATAAAAGAGGTAAAGTCTGCCTCGGAGCTGGAGTGCCCACAGCAGGATATGACGCCAGGAGTGTTGTAAAGACTGTCTGTCCTTAGAGAAGGTACCATTGTGCACGGCCTTTTATTTATAACTTGGTAAGTGCCAGCAAACTCGCCTCCTTTACACTCCGAAGTGCCAGCCCGGCTTTCCACAGGGCTCTTTATTTGCAATCGTCTATTCAGGAACTGTCACTCCCGAGCTTCAAGTTATTCAAGACCTTAATCAATCAAAAGGATGAGAATCGCTCAGGTTTCCTCCTTTGAAATGAAGGGCAAAAATGTTTTCTGGGCTCCCAGTCCGCGTTCCCTTTACGAGCCGGACGATGGTGCCGGGGCCGGCCCCAGGGTGGGCGGGGGTTCGCGTTATTTAGGCAGAAATCCACAGCCCTAATAATAATAAGCGGACCGGCAGCAGCACGGCGCTGCCCCCGGGGAAACTCGGAGTTTGCGTCGGACTCCGCTCCGCAGTGGGGGCGAGGGGTCCGCAGAAGAACCGGCACCCACCGCACACCGGGGTGGCTCTGGCCCCTGGTCCCTCTCTCTCCAGCCCCATGAGCCGGCCACCAAACCGAGCGGTTTCCCTCGCTTTCAAATGCACTCAAACAGACCCAAATACCGTCTGCTGCCCCAGAACTGAGGCTCCCGCATCCCGAGGAAGAGGCTGGCAGGAAAAGTTCGCACTCAGTGAAAGTCAGCGTGTATTTCACAAAGCGTTTGTGTTCTACAAGCAGCCCGGTGGTCGGAGCTCTGGGATACCCGTTAGCGAGCCCTGTGGGAACCCAGTTCCGTGAGAGCCGGGCCGAGGCGGGCGGTGGAGCGCCTGCGGCAGCCGGGAAGCGCCCGGGCCCGTGGTCCGGCCGTGCCGGGACGGCAGGAGCCTTGCGGCCCGAGCCGGCGCTCCACAAACCACGCCGAGCCACTCGCCACGAGCCTTTTACTGGGGGGACGAAGTCGGTAGAAGTGTTATTTAAAACAAAAAAAAAAAAAAGAGATGGAACTCCTTAGGGTTTAATTCTGGCTTGGGAAGCCCGCGGCGGGGAGCAGGGCCGCACCGAGCGCACCCGGCGCTAACAGCTAGCAGCATCCCCGTGGCCACCTCACTCCCCACCGCTACCACTGCGGCCCCGAGCATCCTACCCATCGCGACGGGTGCCACTGAGATGCTGTGAGAAGTAATCATCGTCCACGCGAGGAGGGGTGGGAATTGGGGCTTTCTCGACCCCTCACCCGCGGAGGAGGAGCGGAGTCCCTCATCCCGACCTGGGCAGTGTTTTTCAGCTGCCTTCCCCCTTCCCTTAACACGATGTGCCCTCGTGTGCGTGCCGTGTGTTTTTGCGTGGAGCCAGTGTGGCGCCCGGGGCCGCCCCGGCAGGCCCAGCCCGTGCCGGCCCTGCCACAAACGCTCTCGGGAGCTCCGGAGCCGCCGCTGCTGCCGGCGATCATTGCCGGCCGAGGGTCGGGGCCGGGGCGGGGGCCTGGACGCTTCCCCCGACGGGGCTGGCGGCTCCCGCAGCTCCAGCTCCCCGTTCCGCTCCCGGCCCTGTGGGGCTGCCCTGGCCCCCGCCGCCCCAGCGCCTCCCCGCAGCCCCAAAGGCGAGCGGCGCTTCCCCAGGACGGGCTCCCGGGCCGGGCTCCCGTGGATGGCCCGGGAAAGCCGTGTGAAACCCACCTAGTCTCGCCCTCGCCGTCCTGCGCTACCAGACACAGAGTGCCCCGCGATGAAACAGCCTCATCCTCCCGCACGGGAACTGTGAAAAATTCAAGGCAAAAAAGATTAGGCACGAATGCCTGGCCCCGCTCCTCCCTCCCCTCCTCGCCCCCACCCCCATATTACAGTCCTTTAGGCCAGCAGAGATGATTTCACGGTTTTCCAGTGGAAATAGCTAAAAACGCTCCTGCTAATTACAGAGCTCTTCCAGGCCAGGTGCACTTTTAATTGGATTAGTAAATGCTCTATATTAAACCTGCAGCACATCAAATGGACAGTGAAAATTAGAGCTATTAAGAACACAGGCAATCATTTCTGGACGATAGACAGTGTTGGTCTCCCCTCTATTAGAAATAAATCAATTACACTGTTTCCGGTTTTGCGTGCACAAATTCATTTCTCATATGGGTTTCGAAGTGAAGTCCCCGGCTATTTCCAAGGGACGTGGAGAGGAGATTACAGTTTGATACACAGAAATGTGTGGTTGGAGGGGAGGGGAAAGGAAAGGAAAGGAAAGGAAAGGAAAGGAAAGGAAAGGAAAGGAAAGGAAAGGAAAGGAAAGGAAAGGAAAGGAAAGGAAAGGAAAGGA
>NC_031778.1:7906013-7909745 GCF_001522545.3 Parus major
AAAGGGAAAAGGGACAGTGAGAGAAAGTGGAGGAGGAGGTAGTAGGAGAGAAAGAGAAAAAGGGAGAGAGAAGGAGAGAAAGAAAATCGAAAAACACTAACACTAAAAACCACGAGAAAGACCGAAGGAAGTAAAGACTTGGATAGACTGGCATAACTATTGAGTACGGACGACTGTAACTTCTGTTTTGTACTCCACGCTGTTCTCGCCATAAACACCTCAAAAGGAAACCTCTGGGTTTGAGTCTCCAGCCGATGAGACTCTCGGGGTTGCCCTGTTCAGCTTTACCCGCTGCCTCATGTCTTTCCCTTCACACAGGTTTCCCTCTTTCCCCCTCTCCCACAGAGCGAGAGGTGTGTGTTTGGGGAACCTCTACCGCCCGCTCTCGGCCTCCGGGGCAGGGCAGAGGGCTGGGGGCACAGGAGGTGTGCCCGGCGGGATGCGGAGCTGGGCTTGCGGGGCCGGGGCTTTCCAGGAACCGCTGTCCTGCCCCGAGCGTGTGCTCCGCTTTCGGAGGGTCCTTCCCCACCGCAAGCCGGGCGTGGGGGGATGCGAGCGCTGCCACGGACCACAGGCGCGTTAAGGCAAAGCGGTACCGACGTGTTCGGACGAGTGACCCTCGTAGGACGGCGAGCTGTAAAATGCCACAGAAGAAAAATTTCAATAGCAATTAAGTAATTTGGCGTCGGTGTAATATGAACGGTTATTGAACCCCCTGCTTGAGAGCAGACGCCATGGGGAGTGTCGGGACTGGTGGGAAGGAGAAGAGGGACAGGTAGGGGGGCAGCAGGTGGTGGCACCCCGCGCTGGCCACAGCGGGCAGCTCCGAACAGCCCAGGCTCTCAGAAATAAGCTCAGCCATAGCTCCCTCCGAGGAAAGCCACCCCGCGCCCTGTTATCGCCCATCACCCCTCCCCGTTTATGGACCCAGATGTGTGCGGGGACATGACTCGTCGAGCCGGGGGCTGGGAGAGAGGGAGGGAGGGAAGGAGGGGGTGAAGGAGGGGAGCCCCGCCGCCGCGCTCCGGGACAGCCGCCCGGGAAGCGCTGCGGGACGCGGCCGCGGGATCAGCGGGAATCAGCCCGGTCGCCAGGCTGTAAGGCTGGGAGATCAGTCTTAGCTTACAAGGGAAAAGTACCCTCTCGGACACCTTCCCCGGCCCACAGAGCACGGCGTGCGGGGACAGTGGGCTGCCCGAGCCCGCAGACTCCTCCGCCCAGGAGAAACCGGGACCGGGGCCGATGCCCTGGGAAGGGCCGAGCTGGCGGTGCAGCGGGCAGGAGGGGCCGGCTCCTGGGCTGGCACCTGGGCCCTAGCCTTAGCAATAAATCGAGACAAGCAGCCTGAAGATTAATTCTTTTTACTGAGGTGTATTTTTTTTTTTTTATTTTTTAATTTTCTTTGTGGCAGAAACATAATACTATTTGGCAAAAAAAAAAAAAAGAAATTACCAGCAAAGGGCCGGGGAGATTAACATTTGGAAACTTATGAAATGTAATCTGCATATCCAATTGATTCCCAGCATATCAGTTGGAAGGATAAAGATGCGTATCTCCATGATGGATATTGCATTAATAGGCACATAAATAAAGGTTGAAAAGTCATCACTGAAAGCTTTGAACCTTTTTCCATCGCTTTTATGTCCCGTCCGCACGTTTCAGCACCATCTTTTTTTTCTTTTTCTTTTTTTTTTTTTTCCCTTTTTTGAGTTGTTACGTTTTCATTAATTTACAGCCACAGTGCGCCTGGCGGAGAAGGGGCAGCTCAGTACGGCAGGAGGCTCTGCAGAAGGCCAGGAATAGGGGACAGAACACCTCGGATCCCCGAACCGAGTCCGAGACCACTCTCGAGTTCTGCTGAAGAGGCCGAGGGGAAAGGAGGGCACCCTGCCTCTGCCACTCCTAAGGAAGAGTTTCCTCCGAGGGTTCCATCCTCGGGGATCGCCTGTGCCAGCACCACGGAGGGAAGAGGAACCTGGAGGGTAACGGCAAAGCATTCCCGTGGTGGGAAGATCCGAGGTAGAGCTCATCACAGGGTCCCCGCAGGGAGCCGTGAGAGGGAGCAAACAAACACCCAGGGGGTGGGAGGTGGTCCCGGCAAAGGCCAAAATCCATCTCCCCGTAACCGGCGAGGCTGCCCGTGGGCGAAGGCTGAAACACTTAACCCTACAAATGGCTCACTTTGCGGCACCGGCCGCACTCTGTCTCCCTGTAAACTGGCAATAAATACAACATGTATTTCACTAACTCCTCACCTTTCTGATTACTACCAGATCCTGCAGTAAGCGATACTACAGCTGCCACTCCGCACTGACACGTGCCCTCCGAGCCAGGACAGGGATACATCTGCACTCCTGGGGCGGGCAGCTGCTGCGGGCAGCGGGCCCCGCAGCGCAGGGCCCGGGGGCTCCTTCCAGCGGGCCACGGCGGCTGGGAAGGGACGGTCCTTCCCTGCCAAGAGACGGGAGGAAAAGGCCGTGTTACTAATTTATTTATGACTTTAAAGTCATAGTACCGTGGAGTTTCGGGTGCATGTCAGCTAGCGGCGGCAGTGCCCCGCCGTGTCCCCACCGGGAGGGCAGGGCAGGGCCGGCGAGTCACGGACGGGAAACGCGCTTCTGCCTTCGCCACCTTCCTCCGCAGTTACCGGCCCCACTTCAAAACGAAACGTCTAATCCTCGTTAATTACTAGTAAAAACACCAGAGATTATTCATTCCAGCAGTGTCACAATGGATTTCCGCCGGGAGTTTTACTGCAGCAGAGACCGTGAGGCTTTAGGAACCCGAGTTTCGGAACATGAGATACATTTGCCTGCGGAACGAGGGGTTTGCACAGCGGCTGGAGAAACGAGCAACACCCGCGGCCCTGCGCGACCCACTCCGGGTCTGCCAGCGCAGAGGCACCGGCAGGCACCCAGCACTCCATCCCAACGGTCCCAAATGTCTTTAGGACATTCTTACTTCTCTCCCCGCTCCCTCGCCCTCCGTCCAATACGATGGAGCCAGGAATTAACGATATTAAAGGAGAAGCGACCCTTCTAGCACAGATATTGAATTCATTAATCCGTATTTCGCTCACAGCTATATGATTTCATGGCTTATTCTTGTAAAGATGAGCTGAATTAAAATTATCCTTGGGAAAGGATAAGCAGAAAGAGGGTGAAAAAGAGAGAAAATGAGAAAAAGCAAAGGAAAGAAGGAAAGAGAACAAGAAGGAAAGAATGAAAGAAGGAAAGAAGAAGGAAGGAAAGGAGAAAAGAGGAAGAAAACACGAAGGAGGAAAGGACTGGAGAAGGGTCTTGCCGGTGCCGGGGCTGTGGTCGTGCCCTCCGCTGCGTGAGCGGGCGAGTCCGGGGCCTGGGGCAGCTGGCTCCAGGAGGCAGCCAGCTCCAGCTCCGGCTCCATCCCCCAGCTCCATCTCCCGGCTCCTTCCCCCAGCTCCAGCTCCCGGCTCCAGCTCCCGGCTCCATCTCCCGGCTCCATCTCCCGGCTCCATCTCCCGGCTCCATCTCCCGGCTCCATCTCCCGGCTCCATCTCCCGGTTACAGCTCCCGGTTCCAGCCCCCGCTCCCCGCAGCGGGCACTGCCCACCCCTAAGCGGGGCCGTAAACCGGCTGATGCCGTCTCCTTCCCAGCCACCCATCCCAGGCTGGAACACAGGGATCCCGCTTCACAGCTCCTGTTGGTGCCAAGCGCTCAATTCCAGCGTCAGAGCATCACTGGGTTAAGCAA
>NC_031778.1:7910106-7917075 GCF_001522545.3 Parus major
AGGCACACGGAGGGATGCGGGGCAGGCACAGAGGGGCAGGCACAGAGGGACAGGCACACGGAGGGATGCGGGGCAGGCACAGAGGGGCAGGCACACGGAGGGATGCGGGGCAGGCACAGAGGGGCAGGCACACGGCAGGATGCGGGGCAGGCACAGAGGGGCAGGCACACGGCGGGATTCGGGGCCCCGGGCCGCTCCCAGCAGGGCCCCCGGGCACCCTCCGGGGCAGCAGCTCCGCGGTTCGGGCCCTGCGCTGTCCCCGGTCACAGCTCCCGGAGCCAGGGGAGAGCTGGTGCTCGGCCTCTGGCCAAAATGAAACAACTGCCCACAAAAATTAATGAACTAACCGTGTTCGTTTGTTGGGGCTTTTTTTTTGTCGGTTTTTTTTTTAGCTTTTTTTTTTTTTTTCAGTGGCAACAGACCTAGCTAATATCTGAACTAACAGTATTAGTGACCATTACCGAAAACGAACTTTTCTCTCCCGTCCAGAAAAAAAGCAGAAGGAACTCTCAAACTAGAATGTCACCTATTTTCTAGGAAAGTGTTCGTTTTTATTTTATGGTTTAATTTAATTTACTTCAGAGCTTCCAACAATTTCAGATTTTTTTTTTTTTTTCACAGAGGAATACTTTCATTCTCCTAACATTAACTGTCCAACTAACAAGTCCTTATTTTCCACATGGAAACCAAGCTGGCATTATTGTTCACCATCACTTTTTCTAAGTCATAAAAAGATTCGTTTTCCCATTTTAAAGGAAAGGAATTTTTGATCTTTATCTCTCTCTTTATTCCTCAAATTTCACTCACGAAAACACACAATTAAACAAACAACCTCAGCCTCAAGCAAAATCCAAATGCTGTTGTTGCTATTTATTACTAATAGCACTATTACTAATAGCACTACTAAAAGTATCACAAAATAGTAACTAAAATGGATTTGTTAGATTTTGCTAAACGATTAAAAAACTTAGAATTAGGATGGGACAACAGCTTGCATCTAGATTTTTAATGAGCTGAAGTCTAAAATTTAGATTTTCTGACGAATCAGAAGTGGGTTTGGGGGAGAAAAAAAATAAGAATAATTCAAGCTATTCCCCTCATATTTCATAATCCAATGAGACTAATCGACCTCATGGTATTTGATTACTGTAAAAATCTTCTTAAAACAGCTGAAATATTTCTCATTTGAAGCTATTTGTAGGAGATTATGATCACCTTGATGCCAAATCTCTCCATCTGCATGACATGTGAACAGCATGCCTGAGACAGTTCAGATGCTGAGCTGTGAAGGCAGTTTCAGACCCAGGTGTTTTCAGTAAGGCCAGCACTGCTCCTTCCCTGAACACAAGCAAGAGTATTTTATGCTGCATTGATCAAAGATCAACGTAGTTGAATATGTCGAGTATGACTGTATGCTTCCCCCATGACACAATCCATATTTTGTTAATGCAGTCGAGGCATTTATTCCAGCTATCTCCATTTCTACATGCACCTGGATAAAATGTGAAAGCAGGGTAAGTTGCAGGATTTTCTAGCTTTAATAAAAGTGAACCACCAAATTTAAATATCCTGCAGAAACATTAGGAATCATTGCCATGAAAAACCCGTTGTTTCCTTGACCCATTTGTAACACGAAGGGAACTGCCTCTGATGTGCTTTAAATGAGATGATCACAAGCAAATATAAACATTTATCCTTTTATCTTCTTCTTTGTTTCTTTATATTTTATTTTTTTAGATTTCTTAGCAATATAACATGATAAATAAATCAACTAACCTCCAGTCAGAAAAGCTTCTCCTCTAGACTGGTGGAACAGATGAGGACAGAATGGCCACAAAACATCCATAACACAGGGACAGGGCCACTGAGCTCAGGAGAGTTTAAGTGCACACAGACAGCTCTGACAAAGTCAGATACATTCAGTGAGCTACCTTGAGATCTAAGGCTTGGAAACAAACCCTGTGAGTGATGATTTGAGCTACAAAGAATAAGCATTATGGTAAGAAGCAACAATATTTCCATTGCACTTGTCCTTCACCATATTTTAAAAATATCTTTTTATGCACAAGTACAAGGAAAAAATAACAGAAATTTATTCTTTTCTGTTATTTGAAGTATAAATGCCAACAGAAACTCACTTTTCAGAGTAAGATGGTTGAGGTTCTCAGTCCACAGTGCTATGATTAATCATGATTTTTAGAACATGCTTCCAAAATGCTGTATCAACCCAGACAAAGCTAGATGGGAGGCAAACTACCAGTCACTTCAGGAAATACAGGTCACTGCTCTAACTGGAAGGATGTACAACCCAGTACCCACTGCTGCTAGCTACTTTTTTATTATTTGGCTTTATGTTAAATTACAAATTCATAAACATGAGAGTAGCTGCTATGTTGCTTTTTGCATGATAAAGCAGAAAATTCTATCCATAAGCAGACCTTTTAACCAACCAACTAGATAATATTCCTTCCATGCATTTATGAAACACTTAAGTGTTTTTCTATCAAGATGAATACCCACTGCTATATAAATGAACATTATGTGATTATTTACTACTTGTGGGCTAGTGGTAAAAAAAGGAATATAATTTCTTCTCTGCAACAACAGGATTTATGAGAGACAGTTTCAAAGGAGAGGGCTGAAATAACTGTGTCACTGAAGGTACAGGATTAATATTAAAAACATAATTATTTTTTAAAAAATTGAACTCTTGGGCACCAGTTATATAGCAGGGCAAGATTAAAGAAGTTGTGGTAGTGATCACTCTAATGAATCCCCACATACTGTCAAAGGCAGAAGCTGCCCCCAAATAGCACATATTGATCTTTGTCCTGCAGCTGCTGCATGGTGCAGTGAGAACTGTCCTCCAGCAGAAGTTTCCACCTGTCCCAGGTGAGGCAGAAAATCCCAGTTTGCAGTACATGACTACTAATCCAGATTGTGCATTGATTATCTGGCTTCTGCCCTCCAGATTTTCTTTCCTTCCCTTGGTCTAGTATGACTGACATCTGGCAGCCTATTCCAAATCTCAAACTTCACATTTGATCTTCCCATTTGGAGACCAGTACACTCCAGTTAGGCAGGAGAACTGGGGATTATTGCCACAAAAAAGCTAAGATCTTTAGGCACAACAGGAAACTATGGATCTTGCAGAGTTCACCCAGACTGTGATTACAAAGAGGTCAGAAATTTCTGAGAAAGCATCAGGCCTTTGTTTCTTCTCTTGGTGTTTCCATTCCTTGTGCCCCAGACTGGGTAACACAGGAAAATACTGCACAGTAGAAAAAAGAAAAAATACCAAAAAACTGAGGGCAAGGAAAAAACCCAGCCAGCAGCTTGTATTTCCCCCACAGTGTTGTGGATTATCCTGTCTTCCCTGTTTTCCCACAGAGTGCCCCAAAGTGACACTTCTGCAAGATGTGTGGATTGTGTGATGGATGCACACCCCTTCTGCTGCATATCTCTGTGTGGTTTTAAACAACCAGAACACACAAGTGTTGTGACTGAAATAGCTACAATAACAAAACACCACCAGCCACGCAGATTTTATCTTTCTGTATTTTTACTCAACTTTTTTTTACTGAAACTTGAGCAAGGTTTGGCTTTGGACAAGCAATCTATACACTCAAAGGAACCCAAAACACAAATATAATACTGGGATTCTACAGTAGCCAGAGATGTATACAATGCATGATTTTTTTCTGACTGGTACTGTGATGTGGATCCAGACTAACGCTCCTGAAACCAGCGGAGTTTCCCAAAATTTGTGTAAGCAGAGAGAAGGATTTGGCATAAGATCAGACTGTCCATTTTAATTTGGCTCTGATATATTTTCAAATATATGGGTAAGAACCTGATATGTAATATGATCGTTCAATGTGAATAAGCCTGAAAATCCTGTTTAGGCCTGTGATCTTCAACTTTTTGTAACGTGCCAACCTCTAAATGCTTTAAAGTCGACCCTCACACAACAGATTCAAGTTTCCGATGATCAATTTGCTTTTCTTACTTACCTTGCGCAGCTCTTTTAGTAGTCCATGGATCCCAGTTGAAACCATTGGTTTAGTCAAAATGGCAAATACTGTTTACAGAGAAAAGGCAAGAATAAAACTGTGACGTGGAAAGTAAAGAAAAAGATGGAGTATACACTTCTTACTGTAATCAGTATTTCAGCTCCGTAACAGCTCCCGTGGGACAGCAGCTCCTGCACACATTCCCACGAGGGAGGGAGCTCACTGCTGTGCCCCGAGCGCTGGCAGCACCCCTGGCACAGCTCAGCAGCTCCCTGCAGCCAAAGCCCACAGGACTGAGGCACAGCAAAGAGAAGAACTGTGCAGGGAGCTCCAGCTGAGCTCCACGAGCACTCAGAGCTGCCTCTGGATGTCTACAAGACAGAGGTGGAGCAGCGACGGCTGCCTGGGCTCACCTGAACTGCGAGGTGCTGGAGCTTACCTGGCTGAACAGAAATGCAGATACACACACTGCATTTGCAGGAGAAGCACAAAAAGGTAAATCCTGTATTGGTGTATATGATGTACACATGTACATATTTTATATATTTATTTTTCTTAGAAAACATTGCTGCTGTTTATGTCCATTAATTTACATATATTTATTCCTACTACAGTATCATTTACAATAATACTTTCACTTCTATAGCACCTCCTCTTCAAGGATCTCCAATTGCTTAAAAACATTAATAAATAAAGCCTCACATCTTGCCTGTGAGGTAGGTCAAGGCTATTATCAAACTTTACAGATGCATTAACTGAAGAACACAGAGGTTAAGGCCCAAATTTTCAAATATTTGTACCTGAAGTCAAACACCTAAATTCTCATTTAGATGCTTAAATAAAAGTCTTGTGATTTTCTTTGGTGCAGAACATCTACAACTACTGCTGAAGTCAACAGGGGCTAATGGTCAGGCCTGATTTTAGGAGGCATAACCTTTTAGACAGCTAACGAGCAACTCCAAGTTGGAAAACACTGGTCTAAATACACAAATCTCGGTCAGAGCCACAGTTGATCCCAGTAATTTATCTCCTCAGGGCCTTTATATTGTGATATACAACTTCAAAAGGCTGGTGCGGATCTTTTTCAATAGACATAAGTGACACAAAAATCATCTACTGTTTCCACAAACCGCGTCCATCATCGGAGTCTATACAAACACCACTCAGTTTGTGGGGTTCTTGGGTGTCAGGGGGTTGTTTTTCACACATTTGTGATAATCAAGACATTGCGCAGCACACATCACTTGTGCAGTCATAAAACACATCACACATCTTCACCTGCCGTCTTTACATTTCTACAGAGTCAATTTCTTTGCACTTGTGATAAACAGAAGTGGTCAAGTAAAGGTCTATTAAGAGGATACTTGTCAGAATTATCATGCAGACAGCTTGCAAAATACACATACTAAAAGATCACTTTTAAAATTCTTGAATTGTTAAGCACGAAAATAATTACCTCATTCCATTACAGTACTGTGTAGAAACACGGAATAAGCAGCATTATCTTATTCCCAATAGAATAGATTATAACAACTAATTAAGTTTAAAAAATTCAGGCACCAAATGAATTATCCTGCAACATAGAACAGTATCTATATAGAGCGCTCTCCTTAATATACTACAAAACCAGCTGGATGGCAATGTTTTTCCATTCGTATCACCAACATCTCATCACATTTCAAAGACACCTTTGATGTCCCAACCTCACAGAGCAAAACCGTTTTCTACTGTCTGTTACAGAAACTCCCAACACAGAAGATAAACTTACCAAGAGGGAAAACCACCGTCTTACTACAGCTACCTCGACCGAATTTTCAATCACAAATTACACTAGTGCATTCCACTTTTACAGTGATGCTGAAAGTCCATACTTTAATGTGGGCTCCTCTCAATGCATAAAAATTGAAATCAGTGGCCAGTGAAATATTAATCCCTATGACAGGAGTCTCTTAGCTCTATTTTAGAGCTCCATTAATGAAATAATCTTCCATAATTTTCTTTTTAAGTGTTCAGTGTAGTGTTTCAGTCTCCCACATTAAATTAGAATTTCAAAGAATTAAATAATACAGCTTATTTTAAGCAACCATCAGAGGGCTTAACAGCCTTCTAATAAAATTATAATGAAACCATACTCAGTACACCGTAGGAAACTTTGGCCGAGTCTCTTTTAAGATAATACACTTTTTTACAGCTTCTTCTATATGTTAACTTGTTAACGTTATAAAAGGGAAAAAACAAAGCGCATTTAACATCGCGTTCCTGTTCTGCTCCTAACCACAGTGAACCTCTCCGATTATCTTCCAGGTGGGGGCAACAGTAAGCCAGTTTTCTTTAATCGCGATTGTGTCCTTCTGCATCAGGAGCTCAGCGCCCGGGATGCGCTCCCGCAGAGGCGGGGACCGCGCACATCCCAAGCTCCAGCTCCCCAGGGAGGCCCTTCCAGCCATCTCTGCCGGCAAGGCGCGCCCTGCCCTCCCTCCTGAGCGGCCGGAGCCTCCGTGACCCCTCTCCGGGTCACCCTGCAGCCCATCCCCACCGCCTCCACCGTGCCACGGGCCGCGGCAGGGCTGGCACCTGTCACCGCCCCGCCCGTGCGCTCCCCCGCCGCCGCCCGCCCCCCGCCCGGGGCTCCCGGAGCAGCGGCCCCGCTCGGCTGGGCCGGGGCTACGTGTCGCTCCTGCGGGCGGCCCGGCCCCGCGCCGTGCCGTTGGCCGTGGCCCCGCCGGTGGCCGCCTCGGGCCGGTACTTGAGCCAGCAGATGAGCCATGTGACGACGACGGAGAAGAGGGCGAGGATGCTGGCGACCGACAGGCAGATGGGCCCCACCGGCGACGGCGATGCCGCGGCGCCGGGCGCGGCGTCCCCGCCGTACTGGTTGACGAAGATGAGACCGGTGAAGAGCAGCACCACCATGGAGAGGAAGGAGACGACGACGCACACGCAGCCGGCGCTCAGC
>NC_031778.1:7917888-7933549 GCF_001522545.3 Parus major
GCCGCGGTGCGGAGCGGAGCGGTGCGGAACGGCAGGGCGCTCCGGAGAGCCGTGCCGATGCCGCTTGCCAGCGCCTCGCCGCCTCCGCAGCACGACCCGGCGGGGCTCGGTGCTCTCCCGCAGTCCCTCCGCCCTGCAGCGCTGCGGGAAACGCGCCTGGGTGCCGGGAAGCCTTTTAATCCTGGAGTGCATTTTTTTAAAGCTTTCTGTTGATTTTAACAGTTGACGAGGATTCCCCAGTGTCAGTACGCTTTGGGACCAGCAGTTACAGTGACACGACGCTCTTTAGGCACGAACACGGCGGATGAAGGGTTAATATGGGAAGGCAGGGTGCCATCTCTTTCATACACCGCAGTTCACAGGGTGTTTTACTGCTTTTCGGAAAGAACATTTTGTGCACTGTGATTCTCGTTCACTGTGCACACTGAAAAATAAGAGGTATTTTATTCCGGAAGCTGGAGGCGAAAGGAGCTGCTGACGTTATTTACATCCTGACATCGCTACACAGTTGAGAGCTTTTGCCCAGTTTAATGAAAAAACATCCAAACAGTGACATGTCCATAGCTGGTAATGTCATATATTTATCAACCTGATAGATTTCACTACATCAAAGCCTGCACTGTCTCATCAGGGAGCTCTCTGGAGAAACTTTTATCTTCAGGTGTAGCAGAGGCTGTAGCAGTGATTATTTCTCTCTCTAGTTCTGAGGATAGCTCTAGGCAAGTAAGGCCTGTGTTTCAGGTACACTGCATTGCCTTGCTGTCTTGCTAAAGCTGCATCTTGGGCATATCAACTGTGGGCTGGGGCTGTGTCATCTTGGATGTCTTCTCCCCTTCTCTGTCCTGGGACATGCTGGATCAGCCGTGCTTCACAGCAAATGATGAGGAAAGCACTCTCCTTCTCAGTGCTGCCTGTGCTAGGACTTTGTTCTTGAGCTCTGAGCATTCTTGAAGAACCAAATAAAGTGGGGGAACCGTTGTTTAGAAAGACTGACTTGTTGGAAAGATGAAAAGCAGCATATTTGTAATCTGTGATGACAGATCTGATGATTGTCCTAGCAAACAAAGGAACATGGCTTAGCTTAGCATAAACTGAAATCACCGGCTAAAGTCGAACACCAAAAAGTAGGAATGTTCTCTGTACAGGGAGACATTGTCTTTATAATTTATCCTAAGAGATATTTAAAAATCCTTTAAAAGTGTTGGTTGGGTCTTTAGAAAAAAAGAAAGAAGGTGACTTTTGCTGTCACTGTCCATAGTGCACAGCTACTCGGCCTGTGGAGACAAAAATTACCCTTTTTTAAAAGCCCACACTGGTTCACACCCTCAGACCTAATCTGCCTGATGAATTTCGACTTTCTAATCTAACTATGGTAACTTCTTTTTTTAAAATGAAATCTCAGTGTATCTACTCAGGCATTCTTATATTCTAAAATGTACGTTTCTGGTAGTTTGTCTGTTTTGGTTTTGTTTTTTTTGGTGGGGGTTTTTAGTTTGCTTTGATTTGGTTTGGGTTTTTTTTTGTTTGCTACTCTTTCCCAGTTAGCATCGTCTTCCTATTTAATTAGTTCACTGTTAAAAGATGTCAGATTATCCCAGGCACTGCCCTTTTCTTTAATATTACTGCCACTTTCATAACCCTATAACTTCCAACAATGTTTAAAACACATGAAAGTCCTCAGATCCACACAAGTATGAATTAATATTTCAAGTATATTTTTTTTTTCAGGCACTGTATCAAATGCTTTAATAGAGTCCAGATACATCAGCTGCATTTCTGGTTCAAACTGCTTTGCCCCTGCTTTTTGTGTTCTGAATTTTCTTATCTGATATGTATCTGCCTTGAGGTCAACTGAAACTCCATCTAATAAGTATATGAAAGTCAGCATTTGGAAAGCTTCCTGTAATTCTGGCATGAAAACTACACAGAATAGATTGGGAAGTTGACCATAACTGAAAATAATAATAATCATTAAAAACAGCTATATGCAAAATTAGGATTAAATTTACTTTTTTTTCCCTTAAAACTAAGAATGAGGAAAAACTGGTGAGTAGTCACAGAAACTTCCTTGTTCACGATTAACCCTGTGAACACAATGCTGGGTAACTCAGACCCACGCAGGTGAGGTTATCCCGTGCTGTGCTGTCCCTAGAGAACATTACTGAGCACAACATGTAAGGTGCACGGGTCTCAGTCCTGGTGAGATGCTGCTTTGCTCTGGAGCAGCACAACTCCTCTTCCCCTCTTTGTGTCTCTAGTGGCACTTGCAGGTTCTGTCCTTACCCTTCTGCTAGCACAGGAACTCGTGTGATGACACGGCCAGTCAGTTCTTGGAGACAATCCAGCTCAACACTTTTTGCTTTTTAAATGAGTTTTTCTGCTGGAACAGCTCAGGAAAGCAGGTTGCTGCCTGGGTGCATGAGGTCTGCAGCCAGTGCAAGGGAAAATGCCAGAGGCTGTGTGGTCAGGAGAGGAAATGAGGTGGGACCACAGCGTGGCTGATTTACGTACATTTACCTTACTATGGAACAGAGCCATTAATGATTTCAGCCGTCCTGTCCCAACATCCTGTCATGAGTGTATGACAGTTGTGTCATGGGATGGCCCAGTCCAGAGGCAGGCTTGAGAGCCTGCTGTGACAAACTGAAGGATCAGCTGTGCTGTCCCCTGGCAGCCTTATCCTTCCCTGTGCAGGAAGGTGTCCCCGTGTGGCTCTCTGGGAGATGGATGCACCAGGCAGGGGTTGTGCCACATCTGCTCCCTGTGATGTGCTGCTGCCCTGGCTCCTCGGTCACCTGGACAGGGAGTGTGCTCAGCCTGGAATTAAAGGTGGCTTCTTACCTGGATCCTTCTGGTGACTGAGCCTGGGATTCTTCACAAGCAGAGGAGCTGGGCCATAAGTACTGGAAAACACCTCTATGCTGAATTTAAGGACTTCCTAGGAAGGAATTGAAGAGATGAAATATTTCTTCAGATTCTGGGAAAAGTTACCATATTTCTGGAGATCTGGATGTGTTCTCTCTCTTAGTCACTTTAATGACAATGAGTGTTTATTATTTGGATCGTCAGCTTGTAGAGACTGTCTCTTAGGGGAAAACATGTATTAGTTATTGTAAGAAAACCCCAGAATGCAGCTGAGCTGATTCTGTGGGCCGACTTTTGTCTGAAAGACTACAGGAGACTATGGATGTTATTCAGCAGAAGTTCTGTTAGAAATTCAGTGCACAAGTGGCAAACAACCCTTACAAAAGACACATTTTTCCACTTAATCATTCTGCAGCTGGTAAGAATTGATTTTTAGTGTGTTAAATATTGGGCCTGATTTATCCTGTGGAGTGTGCCAGTTTCATGCTGGTTCAGGACTTGGTCTAAGAAGAGTTGTAACAGTATAAATTAACTCATGGATGAGTCAAGCCCAAAACCTCATAGAAGAATCCTGTTTTTCATAAGGGGCATATTGACATACACCCCTGCAGCAATAATGTCACGTTAAGCTAGTTTAATTCCCCAGAAATCTGTGTTCTTATACAATAGGTATGTTTTTCACTTTTGATGGGTGGCAAAAGATATGTGTTATTTTTATTCTCTATCATTGCATAATAGGATGCTGCATCATCTTCTGCTTTCTTCACATTGATATTTTATTTCATATAAAGTATTTCTGAATAATTTATAATTAAAGTGCTTTTTTACCTTTTCTGTATTGGAACTTCTGTAAAAGCTATTGCATGTTAGTCTATTGCATTCAGTACTGAAAGGAACATTCATTTTCAATAATATTTGCAGGCCATTTCAGGGAGCTGAAAAAGAGAAAATGGATTACAATTATGAGCAATTCTACATCAATCACAGCCATATAAAAATATGTTAATCTCTTAATGTATATAATAGGAAAGATGCAGAAGTAGATGCAGGAATGCAATGTTTGACACCACTTTCCCCCCAGGAAGAGTGTTGCATCTGCTAAATACTGTCCTATTCCAGTTGCCTCAGGAAATGAGAAATGTGTGAAGAACAGACCTTCCCTGACCACTCACTCTGCTTGTGAGGTCTCTGCTTTCTCTTTTTTCCTAGGTTAAGCTTTAAGCTTCCCCTTCTCACGCAGTGTTGACCTGCAGCCCCAAGCACAGACACACCCTCCTTGGCATCAGCCTGATGCCAAATTGTGAGACAGGTTTATTGGCAATAAAAGGGCGAGGGCTTAAACCTGGGGATGATGCATAATTTCTGATGGGAATAATTCCTTATTGTTCCCATCCATTTCTTTTCCATAATGTATTTTCAGCACATCCCAAATAGGTAACTGAATTACAAGTTTTTTGTTAAGAAAAGATGAGGAACCACTTGAAATTGTGAGGGCATGTCCAGTAGTTGCATCTCCTCAAACAGCTAAGCTTGAACAGCACAAAGTGTCCCCACAGACGTGCTACCCATAGGAGACCCAGCTCAGAACCATCTAAGCTGATGGCAGATATGGGCTGGCTCTGCAGTGTGGGCAGAGGTGACTCTGCTGTTCCCTGTGTACACCTAGGTTTGATCCAGCCCATGGGAATATTGGCTTGGATAATTTGGGCTCCAGAGCTATGCAGCCCTTGTTCCCTCAGGCTGCAGGGCACTGACACACACCAAAGGAGCCCCCATCTCTTGTGGTGTGGCACATTATCAATGGCTCCTTGGGGCAGTAACTGTGTTGGGGCAGATCTGCCCTGGGTGTCTGCAGGGATTTTATTAATCTTTTAGGAAACAGTATTGAAAATGGTGCAGTCTTCCAGCTTGTCTGCAGCTTTTGGAACAAATGTAATTGTATAAAATTTACCTTCTCCTAAGCTAATGTTGCTTCTTCAAACCCTGTGGTGATGATATAACTGAATCAAGAATCCGGAATTTCATTCTCGGATTTAACTGTTGGGGTTTTTTCTAAAACAACCAAGCTAAAAAGAGAAAACGAGGGAACCTCAGGGAAGTCTTTTGTTTTAGGCAGCACTGTGTTTTCTGCACTTCAGAGTAATAGTGAATATTTAATCCAACATTGGATGCTGAATTAGGTGTCAGTGTGGGGCTGGCAGAGCCTGTTTGGGTTTGCTTGGAGCAGCAGCCTCTGCAAGGAGAGAGATTTCTGTGGAAATGAGCACACATGCAGAACTTCTGTGTCTCAGTGGCACCTTGGGGCTCAAAATTATGGTTATGTTTGCCACAGTAAAGCAGCTGGGTAGGAAAATTTATAAAAACAAGATTAATCATTATTATTAATTGTGATTAATTAGTGAATGCCAGCATGGCTATTATCTCTTGGACAATTACATTTTGCTACCCAAATTGTCCTTGCACTGCAATGATGTAGTCTATGGAATCACTTGAAAAGATTTCTTAGTGCTTTGGGAGCTCTGTTTACAAGACACAGTACACATTCCAATGGCTGATTTTATTTCAGGATATCATTGGTAACTTTGAGTTAAAATAGGGATGGTTATCTCTGAAGTGAAATCCCAAGCCAGTGAAGCTGGTTAAGGATTTTTGCCATCAGCTTCAAAGTGGCCAAGTTTTTGTCCTTGATAGTGACAGAGACTTTTTCTTTTTTTTTTTTGAGACAACTTGGAAACAACTACTATTGTTCAGACCACAATATTATGTATATGTGCTTGAGTCAATTCAGAATGAGAAACAGATGAAGAATTTGGGAATTTTTGCATTCATTTTATTGCATGTATGCAGATATTAAAATTATAATTTGTTTGTTTGTTTGTTTTGAGCTGAAGTGAACACATGGAAGTTGGTTTGTTGAAGTTTTTTGTGGTTTTTAAATAAGCTTTAACATCTTAACAAGAAATAGCAAATTTAAACATCACTTGACATGAGCCTAAAACCTATCAGGGTCTTTACAATCCTGGAGAAGATCAACCTCTGCTTTTAAAAGAAGTATTAGTGAGAAAAGCAAAACCCAAGTGTTAGGGGTGAATTAGGAACAATTCCAGATGACAATTGTTGCTGTATCAGCCACGTGCTGAGCACTGTGTGCGCTTTGGTGCCTTTTCTCTAGGAAGGAAATGTTCAGGGAAGAGCAAGAAGGAGCAGGGGCTGGGAAGATCTTGTGTATGAGGAAAGCCCAGCAGAGCAGGACTCCAGAGCCTCTGGAGGAGGTGGCTTACAGGGGATGCAGGAGCAGGCTAACTGGCTCTGCTGAGCAAGCCAAGTCACTCAGACACAGTGAAGAGATCTCCAGCTTTACAGAGGGATGGAGACTGCCAAGGGGGATGCTGCCAACTTCAGAACTCGCCCTGCCAGGGGTGACCGTAACTCTAGAAGGAGAAGGATATCTGATTTGTTACTTGGCATGCTCCTGATGTATTGTCCCTGCTGCTGCCCCACTCAGCTTCACACTATTGGTAAGGAAGTTGAGAAGCTGGATTCTAATGGGTTGATTAGATATTAAATATTTTGTAGCAAAACCAGCTAACAACTGGGATGTCTTTCTGATGGGGGTGAGAACTCAGGATGTAACCTTTGCAGAGAAAACTCTTCAATTAGCTAAAAATTCGGTCCTAGCTGAGTCAAGAAAGAGATTCCTTCATCCTAATTTAAAATCTAAATTACTTCAATTGAAGAGTGTATGGTTCCTGAGTTCTACGAGTAAGAATAGCTGAAAATTGATTAAATTGCCATTTCTTATTCCCAGTTGTTTTCCCCATAAAAATGTGGACTAAATTTGTAGTGCCGGTAGTAAATGCCAGTTTGGAAGAATTCCACTGGACTCATTGCAGTTATTCTAGTAACACCTTCCTTAGTGAGTACAGAATCAGGCCCTGCATGCAGATGTTTTCTGCTTTTAGACCTGAGGGAATATAATCAGGATCCAGGCTGAGGTTCCATTCCAGATCAAGTCTTTCATATGCAGATTATAAAATCAGTAAAAAACAAGCTTAGTTTGGCAGGGACTTCATAAGAGACCTTTGGATGATTTTATCAACAACAGAATAGGCAATTTATTCTTGTTGAAGAATAGAATTATATTCTTCATGCTAGAAATCAACATGTATCTCATTTTAGGAGATGTGATCTATACTGACTGGGGGTTTTTGTGTAGAGAGAAAAATACCATATTTGAGAGAATTTTTCTTAGGACCACTTCAGGTCTCTGTAAGCACTTCTTCCCTCAAAAACCTTATCCCCTAATCTCAGAGAAACATTTTTACCCAATGTATTTAGATCAATATTTTTGGTTTGTTTATTTATTTATCTTGTCTTGTCTTTTTGACTGCCTAAGGCATCAAATAAGATTTTTTAAGTTTATCCCAAGTTTCTGTATTAATTCTGCAGGAAGCTTGAACATTGACTTAAGAGTTGTGGTTTGGATTTGTAGATGCTAATGCAAGAAAGCTCCCAAGGAATGCAACTTCTCTCAACTCTTGCACTGTGAGAGACCTCATAACCACTAAGGAAGGGAGTTAAAACCTGTTTTTCTCTTCAGCCATTGCCAGGAAAGCTGCCAGCCAGATGGATGCTTTGTGGTGGATGGTCAACAATCGTAGTTAAAAGTTCTGTGTGCTGCCATTGCTTTTCAAAAGTGCATATTCCCCAAAAGAACACAAATAAATAGAGAGATAGTGGGGTGGGCATGGGTGTCTCCTCTAAAACAGTCACTGGGTGTCTCAAACCTTGTTGGCTTGCCCAGTGTGTGTGCAAGAGGCACGGTAAATGCTGCCCAGACATCCACCCTCCTGGTCAGAGGGTGCAGCAGCTTCTCTCAGGTGTGGTTGAAAACCTCTCAGATGACATCTGACATTCAAAAGCCTGATGCAGAGAAAATACTTTACTAAGATAGTTAAAAATAATATTAAAATAAGCCTACATGCAGTTAATAGAGTTTGCATTTGAAAGGAGATAACAAAGTATGATAAAAGTATAAATTTCTCTCCTGAAAAAAAAAAAAAATGAAGTTCAACCTCCCCTAGCCAGGCTGCCATTTGGTGATATTTAAATCCATTTGAACAGCAAAATGTTTGGGCTGGAATGAGGTATAGTAGAAAACCACTCCTACTGTAAGTTATTAGAGGTGAAGGATCATTTATGATTCTATAGAATCATAATATATGGGCAGAATATAGAATTTATCCACATGTAACAACAGCAGGGCCCTGCTCCATCAGCAGCTGAGTTTCTACAATCAGGGCTGATTCACAGGTTATTAAAGGTTTTTCCCATTGCTCTGTACAGTTAATTTCACTGTCCACTATTTGAAGAGGATAACCTGTGTTATTTTTAATGAATCAAGGTAAATGCTGTCAGACCTCCTAATGGTGGTTTCTATCTACTATACCTTAAAAAATGTACATATGTATCCTTCATGGTTTACTGCCAGTCAATCAATGTTAAAATGTTGACATATGGATGTGGGATTTTTTGCTGCCTTTAAAATAGGATCAATGACATTAAGGTTTGTCGTGTAAATAGTAGAAATAAAGCAGAAAAACCCAAGAGCTATTTATGTTTTTTTTAGGATGACATCTGTAACGTGGGTGGCATAGAATGAAAAGTAGAATTTTTCAAAGCTGTTCACAGTTGAATGAATTGACTGAGCATATATTTTTTAGTGGTTTAAAAGGCATTAGTTATGCAAAGTTCATGCATGCAAACTAAATAAATATATGAACTAAAGATAAGCCTATGAACTGGCTGCATAAATCTCAATCCCTTTATTTGCTCATTTTCCACTCCCACCATTTTTTCTCTGGACTATTCAGACTTTTTGCTGAAATTCATAAAATGCCCCAAAAGAAATAATTTAAGAGGTCAGCAGCTCCCAGGAAAGCCTCTTTTGCTCTTCACAGGATGCTTTTTGTTGGCCCAGTCTCTGCAGGGACTAAACAATCCTGATGGCCAGGTTGACCTGCCCTGGCAGTGCCCAGCTCCATACTGCAAATAGATTTTAGATGAAAGACAAAAATCTCCGTCTGTCTCTTGCATTCCTAACAAGTGTTTGGCAGCAGTGACTCATGCTGCCATAATGCAGGGATAAACATTGGGAAGACATAAAGCAGCAGCTTCAGAGGTGATGGCAGGAAGTTTGATTCATGCATGTAAGGACACACAAATGAGAAGCTATCAAGGGGAGGGGCAGAGAGGTACCTGGCTTTCAGATCCATCCTCTGCTCTGAACAGGAGCAAGAACTGTGGAGAACATGCTGTGTACAGAGGGCATTTGGAAGTGCTCTCTGACAGGGCAAGATAAACCACTGCTCCCCAGCACTGCTGAGTATCAATTACTTGTGCCCCAGAGAAGGAACAGGATTAACATCAGCAGCTCCTTTCCCACAGTTTTTGTTTGGTTTTGTGGGTAGCAGGGAGCTGTGCTCAGGCTTCCTCCTGTGCATGTGGGCTTGCAGCAAAACCGACTTTTCCAGAATAATGGCTTTCTTGAAGGAAAAGGCACTTGTAAAAAGTAGGGTATTACTCTGTATTTGATGATAATTACTTGTGAACTGTAATCTTGTCTCCATTTTTACACTTGCTGAATAAGGATTCACTGCAGATCCCGTCTCAGGAGATGTCTCAGAATAAAGCAAGCAAAGGGAAAGGATGTTTGCTCAGCTGTGCCCTTCCAGCAGTGCTCTTGACTCTTCAGCAAAGGTGTATTACCAGCCTGACCATTTCCAGGGCAGCTGGTTGTGAGGATCTGGAGCTGGTCACCCTTAGCAAAGACCCTCCCAGGCCCTTTTACAGCAATGACTTACAGAACCTGCTGAATTCCCTTATTTTTGTGCCATCCCTTCAGTGCAGGCACTGAGTGCTGTAAGCAGACATCACCAGACAGCAGCATGGGAACTGCTGAAAAAAAACCCACTAAAAATCCTTTCCACAGTTTCAACTACATTGAGGTAACACTCAGCCCAGAGAAAGGGAAGTTTTTACCATTTTGAGCTTAGCCTGTTGTTGATAAAATCAGATTTTTTTCCAGAGAGCTGGCATATGGTATTTTAAATAAGACAATCATTATGATAGTTAAGTTTTTAAAAATTCTTAGGGGTAAAAAATTCAACATTTCAATACAACATTATAAATTCTTCTGCTCCTGTTTCCTAAAACTCTGCAATAGCAAAAGTCTGGCATAGCCTACAAATAACCAGAAACATTGTGAACACCTCTAGGAATTTCACAGTAGATATACTGCGGTTGAAGTCTCCAAGAGATATGGTGCAGAATAATTACTTAAATAACATGCTAATCTTCACTGGAAATTAGCAATACCATTTCAAGCAATGCAAATCATAAGCAATTACATGGAATTATCTGGTTACTTACACTGCAAACAGAAAAGTTAATTATTTCTACCCAAGACAGCAGCCACAGCTTCAGCACATTCCCTTATTTGCAGTTTTTGGAGGTGCTTTCATCTTCCCAAGTTCTAAACTTTGCTTTGTTTTTGTACTTTCATTCTCTAAAGCTGAAAATACAATCACAAATATATAGAAAATAAGGATATTATAATAAAATTATGTGAGGAATTATTAACAAATGGGTCTACAGTTCCATTTTTCTCCATGTCTAAAGTTGTAGACTTGGTGAGCAGTTTGGAGCCCAAAGACTGCTGTATTTAACACACTTTGTGCAGGAGCTTTACATTTTCCAGCCATCTGTGCAATGACAATTGCTGTGTGTTCAGGGCACTGAAGGCTGCAGAGGTATCCCAGGTTCCAATCTTTCTGTATCATTCAGCTAAACTAATGAAGGTATTGGCACAGAAAACATTTTGTCTTAGAAAAGGCTGACAAAATGTGCAGACTTGAGAATCATTACAGCTGTGCAGACTCCTGTAGAGATTCTTTCTTTATTGACCTTTCCTGCAATTTTTTTTCCTAAAAACAAACTGGATTTTATTTGACCTTTGATAGGCATTAAATCAAGAGCAAAAAACTCGAGTGCTGTGGAAACCATAGTCTCTCATGTGTTGGTTTCCAAGGGCACTTTCTACAGATTTTTTTACATATTTCAAAATCTTCAGTTCTTCCAGCTAATCTGAGAAAGCTCCATTTTGTTGCCTGCAAGGTTAGTGGGTGGTTGGGTCTGACATTCAGCACTGAAAGTCTCAGATCCAAAATAATGTGTTTCAGTAGCTTGCCAACTAAATATAATGAAAAAGTAAAAGTCTTAGAAAAAGAGTGCTTGTAACTTGCTTTATTAAAGCATCCACATTTTAATGGTTTCTTTCTCAGTATAAAGACTAAAAAATGCAAATTGCCAAAAAATGGTGATGGGAGATGAAAGTAAGAGTTGGGCTTTAAATATGTTGAGAAAATGACTGAGGAAATGAAAACATGTGGGATGAAGCTGAAAATTTGTTCAAACCTGTTTAAATACAATGCTGTGGTACTTGATGAGTTGGTGGGATTTCTGTCTTCACTTCATGGTCAAAGGAATGTCTAGGACTTCTGGCATGGCCCACATCTCACTGCCAAGTTCAGTGGTCCCAGGTCACAGTGTGCTGATGTTTGTAGCTCTGCCCTGCCCAATCTTCTCACCCCTCCAGGGATCAGAGACACTGCCAAAGCCTCTCCCTGGTACCACAGACATCTCATCATTCAATGGCTCTCTCCCTGCTGCAGCACTCTCAGCTTCCAGGGGCTTCAATTTGTTCCTGTTCCTGTCACTTCAGTGTTTTGGGTTTTTTTTTGTTTGGAAAACTACAGCTCTGAGAGTTGTGTTTGTAACTAATAAACCACGGGCTCCTCAGAGGGATCTCAGCCAGAGTTACTCTGAGTGTGATGTTCCACAGTGAAACCTGGTTGCTGCCTTAGAGTGACAGTAAAAGGTGTACTCGGATTTTGCTCCTCCATTCCCTCAGCTGATGAGGGAAAACAAGGCTTGTCTGGCTGTCAGGACTGCAAACTCAGGCTGACATCTGAAAACTGAGCTGTGCTCTCCTAGCATCATCATCCACCCCCAGCCCTGGAATTTGTACTTCACTCTTAACTTTGTTGATGCTGAAGGCAAAATTATCCACCATCATGACAATGACACCCGTTGTTGTTAAGGAAATGCCTTCAGCACAAGGCACTATTCTCAGCTTTCTCAGAAGTTACCCTTTGTGTTCTCATCTTTCATGCTTTTCCTCAGCCCAGGGGTGATTTTCTTCCCTTGTGAAAATGTAGCTAAATACTGACCAGCTATTAGTGAGATATTTTGGCTCTAGATAAGGCCGTTTCACTAGATAAAGCTTGAAAAGCTTTTTTTGCTACTGGACAGTTTATAAATAACTTCTTTTAAACACTCTCAGAATCCTACTCATCTAGTCTTTAGCAGAGACATTGATTCCACTGGTTTTACAGAAAGTTGCCTTTCTTAATCTGTAAATCTGTATGGGCCACACAAAGTGCGGGACAGTTCTTGATTGTTTTTTTTTAATTGTTAAATTTGGGAAGTTTTTTCTACAGCAAATCTTTCAAGGAGCCAAATCCTGAGTATTTTTCTTGCCCATCAGGAGTAATGAGGGTAAGTCTCAGGAAAAGGGCATTAGAACATTGTTTCATAAAGGGAATAGAAGATGATTGATTCATACTCTTGCTTTGAGCAAGATTAAACAAGTCATTCTGTGTGCAGTAGAAATGGTAAAATAAAGTTCCTATAGATTTTTACATTTTCACATTACTAGATAGTTTCAGTCCTCTGCCCCTGCTTCTGTCCTCAAATCCTCCATCCTCTCCATGGCCCAAACACCTCCCACTCCTGTGCTGTGGTCCTTCCTATGACCCTCTGTTCCATCCTGGAAGCATCTCTGTTTCCCTCTCCTGGTCCCCCCCAGCCAAGCTGCTGTACCCTGCAGCTGTGTCTCTATCTGTTCAGTACTGGACAGACAAGAGGTGGAATTGCCTGGAAATAAGTGTCTATCCTGCCTGGGGTCATCAGGCTGCTCAGGTTGTGTCTCTGCTGCACTGCCATTTCCCCCTACAACCACAGGAGCTCAAGTCTGGGGAAACCTCTGCTCCTGTGATGAATGTGGTTTGTATTTGCAAGTTAGCTAAAAAATTGTTTAAGGGGAGGCATTAGAGGCAGTTTGATTAGACTGACCATCATCTTCCTAAGAAAATGTCCAAAAGCCACCAGTGAGTTTCCTTTGTGACCTAAACCTATGAAGATGGTGAATGGTCTAGCAGAGAAGCCATGTGTGAAACAGCTGAGGTCACTTGGCTTATTCAGCCTGGAGAAGAGGAGAGTGAGGGAGGTCTCAGCACAGGCTGCAGCTTCCTCACCAGGGGAAGCAGAGGGGCAGGCACTGATCTCTGCTCTCTGGTGCCCAGAGATGGGACCTGAAGGAGCAGCATCAGGCCTCATGGGAAGACTAGGTGAGATACTGGGAAAGCATCTTTCACCCGGGGTGGTTGGGCACTGAGCAGAATCCCCAGGGAAGGGGTCACAGCACCAGCCTGACAGAGTTCAAGAAGCCTTTGGACATTGCTCTCAGGCACATGGTGTGACTCTTGGGACTGTCCTGTGCTGGGCCAGGAGTTGGACTTGGATGATCCCTCTGAGTCCCTTCCAAGTCAGGATATTTTATAATTCTATGCAATGGGACCTGAAAAGTTTCCTTCACCCAGAAATCAGTCCATATTAGGAATATAACTCCCACAAATCCCATCACTTTGCACAGCAAAAAAAGGCTCACAGCTCATGTAGTACTTGTAATTACTCATGTTGATTCCATAATATGCACAAGGCATATTAAAATTAACAATAAGTAGAAATTTCCCCCTTATTTTTTCTCTCTATTAAGGTTAGAGTAAGTTTGATTAATAAAACCCGAATTCTCATCAGCTGAGTGCTGACATCCTCAGTGAGATACACTCCCACTAACCTGAGTGTGCACCTGAAGAGGAATTAGGGAGAAGCTGGCTGTGAATGCTTAGTTCTATTTTAATACCTGGGAAGTATTATAATGACATAACTATGTAGGCAGATCAGATAAATATTGACTTGTGGTTGACAAAGAGATGTTTTAAAATACCCACCGAGCGCTGGCCCCAGCCGTGCACTTTCATTCCTGCTTTCCACTGCATCTCTGGATGAGATCCTATCCCATTGGCATCAGTGGCAAGGCTCCCAGATGCACCAGCAGGGCTGTAATTTTACTCTTCAAATTAACATGTTACAAAGTTTTGTACATGTTGACATATAGGTGGACAAAATAAGAATGAAATAGTTTTGAAGACTCTTTCTGCAACACAGTGAAAATAACCATGAAGGGACTATGATTTGAAGGCATCTAGCTTTAATGAAGTTAGTCTATGTAGAAAGAATTAAGCAATATAAATACAATTTTTAATTAAAATTCCATGCCTGTGGATTTTTCACATATCCAAGGAAGAGGAAAAAGAAGACAAATATTTCCCAGATACTTATGAGTGCACCTAGTAAGTTTTACAGCAATTAAAAAACAAACCCAGAGGCAAACAATAAATAATTCCCCCAAGTAACAGAGTACAAACACATAACCTGCACAGGCTGCCTCCCTCCTCAGTCCCTGTGAGCTGGCTCTGCTGTCAGGAGAGCCCTGTCATCATGGCCAGGGCTGTGTCTGCACACACCTGATGTCACCTGGAGGCTGGGCAAACCTCTACTGATAGAAGATTGCATTTGGAGAAGACAGAAGAAAATGAATCACACAGACAATTAGATGAGATCTGTGAAGTCTGCCCTGGATTGTGGATGGGGGTGATGAAGACCTGTCCCTGGGATTCCTCACAGAGGCCATGTGGCCCATGGCCATGGGTGATGAGATGACTCTGCCATCTCGAAAGCAGTGGCACTCCTGGGGCCTGGGTGAGCATCTCCTACAGACAGCCAAAACGGTGGCACAGGGACACACCAACTTCCTAAAAAGCAAAGGAATGTGGCTTTGGTTTCCAAGTGCTCCGTAAAAAAAAATCCTTGGTGCAATCTTGCATAATTTGGGGTATTTGAGAATGAAAAAAAAAGCAACAAACTTTAAATGAGTCTACATTGAGCAAATGATGATTGTGCAATCCTTGTACAAAATATATTTCTGGGAATAGAAATGGGCTGTTCTAAAAAGAAAAAAAAATTATTGATGGGACTAAGATGCTAAATATTTCAAAAGTAGGAATCAGCAGGCAAGGTTTGCAGCCCCAGAACTTGAAGGGCATCTTCCAAGTGATTGCTCCTCTTTTTCTGTAGGAAACTCCATAGCTGTATTTAAGGGAGAAAATAATTGGAGCTGTATCCTTATAGGGGTATATGTATGTGTGATGTATACAATGTAGATCTGCAAATATTTGGGAAAAGAAATAAAAGCTGATTGCAAAACCGGACAAAATGAAACCAGGGACAGCTCAGGGTGTATTTTATACCCATGAGATGAACTGACAGAAGATGAACCCATGTAGCATGGCATCTGTGCCTAAGTGTTTTTCCCAAAGATTTTGGTGTGATTCAGGGCATTCTCTCTTCACGTTAAGAAGAGAACAGGAAAAACATCATGGCAGGAGAAAACACCAAAGGAAAGGACCACGCTGAATGTCCTTCCCTCACCGGGGGGTACGGCAGGGTTGAGAGCCGGGGAGGGGAAAAGCAGGGCCCGGCCGGCAAGGGGCGCTCCCGGGTGGGGCAGCGCACCTGTGCGGGAGGGGCGGGATATCACACCTGTGCGGGAGGG
>NC_031778.1:7934090-8009860 GCF_001522545.3 Parus major
GCTGGGGCCGCGCTGCGCGGAGGCTGGCGGCAGCATGGCTCGCTTGCTGGGCACCCTGCGCAGCTCCCAGCCCGTGGCTCGCTTCCAGCGCTCCTGCGGGCTCTTCCCCGCCGGCGAGGAGGGCGGAGGCAGCGGCGACCCCGCGGAGGGGCCCCGGGACCGCGGCGCCTGCAATGGAGCGGGCGCACGGCGCTGCCCGGCTGGAGGGAGCGGCCCGCAGGTGAGTGCGGAGGGGGGGCCGCTGTGACTCAGCAGAGCCGCCCCCGGCACCGTGCGCGCAGGGATGCCCCGGGAGGGTTCCCCCGCATCCCGCAGCCTGCCCGGGCAGGGAGCAGGGAGACAGGGCTCTGACTGAGAGCGAGGAGCGCCGTGCGCTGCCGCAGCCCGGCCGCATCCTGGCCCCGCCGGGGAGGCGTCTTTGGGCTCTCCGCGCTCCCCCATCGCTGGCTCCCCCGGGATGGGGCGGTCGGTGCCGGCGGGAGTCGCCTGCAGAAGGGCCTGCGGGCCACCGCAGCCTCGGCCCCGGAGATGCGGCTGGGAAGGAGCAGCTCTGCTCCCCGCGGGTCCCTCTCCGTGCGGGGCACACCTGCCGCGGTGCCGAGCGCTCCCCGGCCCCTGCCCTCCGCACGGGCTGTGCCCGCAGCCGGCCCCGCTGCCCGGCCTGCGCTCCCAGAGCCTCAGCCCTGCTGATCCCGGCCCAGCTGCACATGGAGACGGGCTCAGCTCCCCCTGGCCAGGCAGGTCGCGGCGTTTCCCGGCAAGGTCTGTAACTCCCCTGTGTATCAGAAGGGAACAGGGAAGGAAGGGTATGATGCAACTCATGTGTACAGGTCGGACGAGCTGCTTTTTCTCTTACTGTAATGGCTTGGATTCATTAGCAGATCGCTTTGTGGTGCCTTTTGGAAAGCAGGTGTGATAATGGGCTTCCAAACACTGCCTGCAACATAAACATGGACCAGCCATGAATGTCACAACTCTACCACTCCTTCCCTTCCATACTATTTTACTGTTCCCTGTTCACATCCAGTGCTCAGATTCCCATTTCAAGCATCTAAAATTCCTCCTTAGCTGCTGCTTGAATCTTTCTGAATTAGATGTAGTTCAGTCTGTTCGCTTCTGAACTACAGTGAGTGCTCTTTTGGGTAAACTATGCAGATAATTCACTAAAAGATGTATTGCTGTATAATGTATATAAATGATATTGCTTTCTTTTGAACAGTGTAGTTCATGTACCAGTGTTGATACTAAAATCCTGTCAAGTTAATGCTCCATGAATGCAGCTGTTCACCTTGAGCAATTGTTTTGGGTTTCATGAAGTAAGGCACAATTACCTTTATGTGAAGGGTGAGTGTGTTCTGAGTGATGGAACTTGGAGATAGAAGCAGAAGGGTTTGTTTCTACAGAATTATGACACAGAATTATGACATTCACTTCTGAAACATGAAAGCTGGGTTCAAACACCCCCAAAATGGAAATGGGAGTAAGAGATTGAATGGTGTTATCAATTAAGTGCTAGCATTATAAAGAGAGGCGCTCTCTGTTCCTTTTTATTGAAACTGGAAATGAAAAGTCTATTTTTACAAGGAGGGTCTTCCACAACCTGACAAGAAATGTGAAAAGTGAGGCTAAGGCTCAGACCCCTTGCTTTGTTGCTAAATGACCTGGGGTTCCCCTGATGTATCTGCAAATAAGCAGGTTTAGGAGTCTCATTCACATAGCAAATTCCTTGGCCATGAATTCTCTATGGACAGTGGAATTTTCTTGCTGCTAGCTGCAAGTGTTTGCAGAAAGGTGCTAAAGTGCTGCTCCTGCATCTCCCTCCTGGAGTCTCATGTGGCTCATGATTCATCATAGTCTCTGTTTGTGTATAACCTGGAGATTAAATGTATGGTTAAAAGAAAAAAAAAAGCCCCAAGGTTTGATTACAGTGGCCAGCAGCAGCATGAGTGGCTGTGTTTCTGGATCTTTGTAAATCACTCCTGCCTGCCCCACAGGAGTTGCCATGAGATCAGACAAGGAATGAAATGCTTAGATGTGACACCTGTGGCTGCATGTGTTTCTTAAATATTGAATCAGTCACCTAACCCGTGTTCTTGATGTTCCTTGGTTACCAGATCATTTAGAATCACTTTCTAATACCTCAAATGCAAACTCTGGTGTCTGTGAATAATACAGAATGGTGTTACTCCAACACATTAACTGGGTTTATGTCCTAGCTTGGTCTAGATATTGAATCTATGGGTTTTTAGTGGAGAAACTGCCTGGGTTTATTACTATAGAAGACAAGTGAGCAACTTCCTGTAACTATGCTGTCTCTGGCAAATACTAGTTTCTTTTCTGTTCTGCTCTCTATTACTAGTTTGTTTCACAAGAAATTTATTTATGGAATAGCTAAAAGGTATCTTTTCCTGATACTTTGTAGGAAACCCTCAAGCTGTGCTCATAAAAACAACTTACTACCTGAAGCTGGTGTTCTGTGATTGGCCAAAAAAAGGCCATATATATTTAAAAAGTGGAGCTTTGCTTATCACTAATCTCCTGGTGGACTTTTGCTCCTGAAATTGATAGCCTGAATGAAAGGGTACAAAGGGAAAAAACAACCTTCTATTCAAAGTTCTTTGTAGAGATTTGTTTGTCTCCACTCTTCCTTTCCCAGATGCTTTATCATCTCGAGATCTGTCTTCCTGCCTTTGAGAAAGTACAGTTCATGTTTACATTGTAGTTATTCCTTAACTGTCAGAACTGCTCCAAACCGGCGCAATGTTTACAAACTGCCTGATGATGTTTAGTGATTGTATGGCTCTTGCTCATGCTGTAGGTGAGGAGGATAATAACCAGGATAACAGCCAGGTGATGGTAACAGAAACAGAGAAGGTAGGTACAAACTGCACATCCATCTCAAACTGCACATGTATTACAGTCACCAAAAATGTGGTCGATTATTTGCAAGTTATAGATGAAAACACTGTTTTTGCTGTGAGGGGATGGCTGGTAATTTGAAGCATGCTTGCTCTAGAGCCTGAGTCAAGGCCTCTCTTCTGTGGTGAATCTTGCAATAGATTTTTGCATCAGCCTCAGAGTCTTGCTTTTTCTTTTTAAATTGTTTTGAGGGCTTACTTAGTTTCATGTTGTTTCCCTTTCCATGCAGCAGTAAGTTGGTGGTAGCTGAGGTGGGTTCAGCAGGAGAGGCAAACCCTTGTGAAAAAAGCCCATGAGCACTGCTAAAACAGTCATTTTTGCCTCAAGTGCTAACACTTTGTTCCCCTAGAGAATACAGCTGAACTTTTGGAAGCTCCTCAGTTTGCAGCTGGGGAAACATGAGATCTAGTTTCTTGTTTCAATGGGCTGAGCACAGGGCTCACATTCCCCAGCAGCGCTCTGTGTTCCGATCTCCCCTACCCAGAGTGGCTGCCGAGGGAGCTGGACCATCCTGCACGTGTCCAGCTCTTGGTTTGAGGTCTAAGCAGCCAGTAAGGGATAGTGTTAATCTTTATGATTGAGATGGTTTCATTGGGGGGTTTTGGCCAGCCCTGAGTGACAGTGCTTTGGAAGGTGACAGTGGAGTCACATCCACAGTGTGTGGCAGCCCTGTGAGAATCTGCTAGCGCTGGGTTTGCCTCTCCTCAGGGAGCAGCCTTGCATCCCCTCTGGAGAACAGGCTGCAAAGACAAGTACCTGCTGTTTGTTACCATCTCAGCTTCAGGATCTTGCTGCAGAAACACCTGAAGCTAACAAGTTTGTGAAGTTTTGCTGATAGCAGTAGAGAGAGACCCTGTGTGGTGCCTGCTGCTGAGAGAGTGGTGCTGGCACAGGGGCACCCGAGGTGCTGTGCTGGCAGCCCAGGGCTTACACCGATGATGATGATGATGATGATGATGTGCTTCATGACTCATTGCTTCCTGGATCACAGCCTGAGTCATCTTTTTGGAGGCCACTGGACCTCATAATGAGGAGCTGTCAGGATCCTAGGATTAATTCCAGTGCTTGGAGGTGAGCCACTTACTGCTTTATAATTCTGCTGAATGTCTTGGGCCATTAGTTTAGATATCAACCAGAATAATAAAAGTTAATCTGCTGTCGTTTTTCTCGTTTGGGTCTCTGGAGAGCAGGAATAGATTTAACAGAAAAGAAGCCAGAGAAAGTGTGTTCTGGAAAATTCCTTTGGGCAGCCAGTTCTTTCAATTTCTCTTGCTTTCATGCTCTGTAGGGAACGTGTATGGGTCATCTAGGCAGTGGAAGGTGACTAATGGCTGCTATGGCAAGTAAATCTGAAGTCTAGAGGGTACAGGTAGTGTTGTCTAAACCATGATGTTTTTATTTAAAATATCTGTTCACTTTCCTGCTTTAAAGGGTTTCATATCAGTCCAGTTTGGTTAGCACCTGTAACTTACTTTGCCAGGGTATACTGCTATTGGTCTAGATGTGGAGATTGTGAATGCTTCAATATGGAGTTAAATCACTGATTTACTTATTTTATTATTAACTTTTGGAATATTTATTACTAGCTATAAAAATGAAAACATGTATAATGTTTCCTTTTGAAGACAGCTGCCAGTTGCAAACCACTGCTAACAGAGTTCCCTGAGCCTGTGGGTTTTGGCACACATGAAGTGGTCACTATCACCCCAGGCCAGGTGGTTTTTATCCCCTTTGCAGCTTGCTCCATTGAATGGAATTATAACTATTTACTTAAGTCAACCAGTTAATGAGGTGTAGTGCCTTTAGTGTTCCCCATTGCCATTTCCCTTTGCAAAGAGAGAATGTTGGGGTACTTTATTTTACAGGAGGAGTTGGTGTCAGACACCTCAGGTGTGCCACAAGAGCAAAGCCTGGATGTTTGCAGTGGAAAGGGTCCAGAGGCATCAGCAGTGAGGAGCCTGTTCCCTGACAAATATACAGCCCACCCACCAGCATCTGTGGCTTGAAGCAAAGGGCAGAGCAAGCAAAAGACTGAAAGACAGGTCTAGGGAGGAGAGGGGAGTCCCAGAAGGGCAGCTGACACCCATGTCACCTGCAGGTGGGAGGTGTCAGGGTGAATTTTGAGCTGTCACTGACTGAAGTATTAAAGCTTGCAAGCACCTGCCAAAAAAGTGCCAGCAGCACTGTGCCAAGCACTGCTGGCTGGGGGAGCACCAAGGGGGCTGCAGCCACAGCAGGGCTCATTCAGTGGGGTAGGAGATGCAGGTCTTGGAGCAGCACTTGGCAACATCAGGTTACATGTTGGTCTCCTTGTGTGTTCCTCCATCACAAACAGCATCAGCATGGCCTGCACTAATTGCAACTAATAATGAGGCAGCTCTCTTCCCAGAGGTAGGCTGGCTGCTGAGGTGTCCTCCCATGTGCCTCTCCACAGCCACAGCTGCAATCTGAGCACATCCCTTCCTCCTTACAGGAGTCTGTGACTTTTGGGAGCACGTGGACAAGGCACCTGTATATGTGTGATGGTACTTAACCCAAAGCTCTTTCCTAAGGCACTACCTTGGCAAACTGCTTTGATTCGAATCCTGGAGCTGTCTACTGGCAAAGAAGTCACTTTACCTTGTCCTGGTGCCTGATTGTAAGAGATTAAAACAAATAGTTGAGTTGTCTGAAAATGGTATGGTGTTACTCTGTTTATGTTCCAGAAGCCTTGCTGCTCTGTGGCTCTCAGAACAGACATCTGCCATGGAACTAACCTTTGTGCAAAATTATCTGACTGGATTCATGATGCCGTTGTGTAGAAATAAGTGATTAATCTTTGGTGTCAAACTTCCAGGCTACATTTAATTTCTAAAATAAAATCTTGATGAGAGCTTTCTGCTCTGAAAAGAAGTGTAACAGTGAAGTCCTGTTTCTCCATGGTCACTGGCCATTCCTTCGAGCTCCTGTTGGGTTGGATTAGGTTGGGTTAAGTTAAGCTTCTCTTGAAGATCATCTAAGACCTGTCTGCTGGGGCAAAATTGAGTGTCTTCCCATTCCTCCTCCTCAGTATCTCTGCAGAACACCTTGGGTATCCAGCAGCCTTGCCATGCAGGCCCTGGTAACACTCTGACTCATTTGGTTTTGGCAGGAAATCAAAACTAAGAGGTGGTGGTGCTTGAGGGAGATGGGTGGGTGTATGGGCAGGGTGACCATCTAATGCTGTGCTGCTGGAAAACTGCAGTTTGTGACACATCCTTCTACCCAAAAACAGTTTTAGTAACACAGTACCTTTGGAAATATGAACTACAGTAAGTTTCAATCTGATATGTTTTAAAGCTGGAATACCCATCTTTCTGAATTGCCTAAAATTTGCTTCTCTGTTTCTGAACTTGCCTTTTCCTCCCTCTGTCCAAAGACACTGGTGCTACCTAATCCTTAAAATACCTTCCTCAGACATTTCCAGGTGCAGGTTCTGGGTTGCACCCCACAAAATTGCACTCTAATTCTCGTAAATTAAAATGCAATTAAATAAACCTGTTCTTCCACTGTAAAACGGGGAGGAAGGAAGCCTTTTCCTAAGCCCTTCCCTAGCTTGCTTCTCTTACCCTGTTGTTTCCATATTGCACAAACTGGGCATCTCTTCCTGGAATGTGGGAGGATGCTGAAGTGCACGAGAAGCTCACCCACCACATCTGTCAGGGCAGCTGAAAGTCCAACCTCTGCCTGGCAAAGCAGGGCTCAGGGAATGAGGGGGGTGAGCTCAAGGAGGAGAAGTGCACAGCCCTGTTCATGCTGGTGTTGTGCAGCTTTCTTGGCAGAAAAACGCTGCCGACACACATCAGTGATTCATAACAAAGGTGTCAGAACTGGGCTCCTGGGGAGTTCTCCAGCAACTGGAATGACCATGAGAGGAACAGCTTTCTATAAAGAGCAGGCAAGGAAATAGATGCAGGGGCATTACCCTGCATGTTGAGAAGGTGCTTTCAGGTGTGCTCAAAAGTCTGAAGATCGTGGTGGAAGGTAGACCATTGGAGTTCCTCAGAATTATACTGCAAGAAAAGGGGTGAACCATAATTCTGATGCCATGACACCACTGTGTGGAGGAAGGTCAGAATGCCTTGCCTTTTTAATAGCAACAAACAAAAGCTCCAAAGTATTTGAGCTGGTAGGTTTGATTTTTAAAGGTCCCCTTCAAACCCAAACAATTCTGTGATTCTCTGAATCATGGATGCCAACTCCCCAGGCATCTGCTAAGAAAGGAACACAGGAAATTAAATTGCCTGTGAGTTTGAGTGCCACAATGGACACCTTTTGATGGGAAGTGATGAGAATAGAACAGGTTTCTTAGCCATGTGGAAATCACTAGCTAGAAACGTAGGTGTGAGAGGCATGATGCCTGTGAGGTGAATTTAGAAGGTGCAGTTAGGCTGGAGGATGAGAACAGAAGTCAAATAGTCTTGTCAAGCCGAAGATATGGTTGAAAATTGGCTTCTATTCAACAGCAGCAGATACTTTTTGAAGAAGCAGGTGTAGACTCAACCATAGAATGGAACAATAGATGTGGTAGAAATTTCATGAAGGAAAAAAATTTGTTTGAAATCACAGGTTTGACACGGTTCAATGGTGACAAACCTGAAAACTGCCCACAAAATGAATGACATTGTGCAGGACTGTTCCTTCAGCACTGCTGAAGTGTAACCTCTGATCTTTGGGCTCTGTAATTCAAGATAGACATGTTAGGTGCTGTGTCTGGAAAATGCTCAGTACCCCCTGTAAGAAATACCAGGTGATTAGGGAGTGGAAGAGAGAACAGTTATGTCATTTTTGAATGCTTATAATGCTTTCCTTCACAGGAAGGAAACAATTTGTTCCTTGTCTGCAGTAGATAAGAAAATAGCCATAGGTTTCAATTTCAGCAAGAAGGTTTCAGGCTAGGTGGCAGGAGAGCAAAGCACTTGGAGATCAGCTGGAGCAAGCAGTGGAGTTTTCACCTCTGGTTCGGTAAAGACAGGTTGGACCAACTCCCACCACCGTGGTGTGAGTGTGAGCCAGCTTGGTGGACAAGCTGCACCAGCCTTAGTTTAGGCTGTCAGGAAATGTGGGGCTGTCCTTTCCAGGGACTGCAGGCATGGTCCTTCTCAAGCAATCTCAGCCTCCTTAGCAGCCACTCCCCTATCTGAAAGAGACTTACTTTGGTTTCTTTAAGACACCTTTCTTTATGGAAGACAACATAATAATATTTTCTTTCCTTGATTCTTCCTATTAATTGCCTAAACAAATTCTCTGTCAACTCTAGTCTTATGTTATTCCACTTCATATTGAAATGACTTGGCTGATTCTGTTACTTCTATGTGTGTTCCTTCACTACAAGGAAGAAAGCTGATCATGTTACTTCTAGAGCAAGATACAGAAATAAAACCTGTAATCCAGTCTATCTCCCAACTACTAATCAGAGTGTAAGGGAAATCATATGAAGATTAAAAAATTAAATCTTCACACATAAACTGAAGTGTCTTAACTGTTCTGGACCCATTCCATCTTCAGTGTGCTGGGTGTGTGTTGATGTGCAGATGTGTGTATCTGTCTCAGCTGACCATCCTTTACAGGCTGAAGGGAGTCTTTGGATGAGCACATACTGATGTAAGCTGTGGTGACTGGGTGAGCATTGTGCCCAGGGGACAGCATTGATGGGAGACCTGCATGTACCTTTCCCACTGTCTGTCTGGGTGGTCTCAGCCTTTGCTCTGGCAAATGCTTCCAGCCACCCCTGCTGGTCTTGGCTGTGCAGCACTGCTCTTCTTTGCACCTTGCTGAGAGTTTTATCTAATGGCCTTTTGGAATGAGTTAAGAAATTGCTGAAATATTACCAGGATCCTGTCTGATTTTCAGGCTCCCCACTGGTTCTTTACCTGAGACAACTGAAAGTGCTGTGGCTCTCTGGCTTGAAGCTTGAGCATTATTACTTCTCATGTAATGATTGTCTCACTTCTGCATCATCTGATGGTTCCAGGCCATGTCCCTGCCCACTAGGCCAGGAGTGCCTGCTGCTGTCTGTATTGCACATCAGCTGGGAGCTGGATGTGCCCTCTGTGTGCTGGTCTATGAGCACCTGCTGCCAACAGCAGAGCTGGACAAAATGTTGTCACATTTAAGGAAGATTTTCTTGTGATTTCTGTTTGTCTCCACATTTTTTAGGTTTTGGCTGGCTCTAGGGTCCCTCCAGCAACACTCTGTAAACCTGGACAGCTTTTGAAAACTGGCTGCCTCATGTTCTGCAGAGACTAAAAATTAATTACTTGTTTTAAAGCATTTAACCAGAGTGGGAAGCTGCACATATGTATGAGCTTGGTTAGGAGTGTTTTTGATGCCTTGGGGCTCCTTGTGTGTACTTTGTGGGTGCTGTTTGCTGTTGTTCTGCCCCTGCTGTCTCCTGACATCTCTGCAATTCCTTCCATGACTTTGTATTTGTATCCTTTGCTGCTCCCCCCTCACCCTACCATGGGTAAGGGGCTCATGGCCACACCAGGATCTCCCACTAGGGCACAGTTCCCTGGCCACCTCATGCCTTCCATGGAGCAATGGGTTGCAGTGCAGGTGCTCCAGGGAAGGTGAATGCATAGGTGCTGGGGTGTTCTTGGCTGCTTGTTGGATCTTCAGGAAACTCAGTGTGTTTGATTGGAGAGCTGAAGCCTTTGATAATCATGGGTTTTGATTTTTCTTATTTTCCAAAATCTAATTACCAATTTTATTATTTTTTTGTGACTTGATAGGCTTATTTTTTAACTTGGTATAGTTAATAAAGTGATGCAAAACTGACTGCTTATGCAGAGTACTCCAGTACAGAACACTTTTTCCTACTGGTTTTATTCTAAGCAGTACAGCCCTTTGGGGCTGAACTGTCTGATTTATATTGTCTTTGTGTAAAGCAACATCTAGACTGGAATTTTTTCTTTTTAGTTTTGTGCCTGATTTTTGGTGGCTTCTCTAAATTTAGAACCCATTTTTTTAACCGCATTAAAAAACCCTAAAATGCAAAGTATGTAATGTGTTAATTAGGGACCTTGGGAGGGAAACTCCTAATCTTTTGCAAGGCAATTCTCTTGGAAGGGGAGCAAGGGACTTCAAGAACTTCAATTAAACATGTACATCTTGTGGAAGATCCGAAGTAATTTAGAGCTGAGAACAGAGTGTTGGTTAATGGGATCTCTGGGTCAGGCTCTGAGCCTTGGAAGTCTCATGCTGCACTGCTTGTCCCTAGAGACAGGGCAGGAAAAGCTGGGGCCTGTTTTGCTCTCTGACAAGACATCTCCCAGAGGAATTGCAAGGAGTAGTATCTTTGCACAGCTATTTTTTTTTCCCCTAAAAATATGTTTTTTAATCTATTAAGTTAGTGGCTCAGCTGGTGTTCCTTTGCTTCAGCTTTGAAGGCTAAACACTGCATATATACATCATTTCTAAAATGATGGATTTCTCCTATGCTGTGTCATTGTGTGTTATTGTATCCCCAGAGGCACCACGGTGTTGGTTTGCCCTGCTCTGCTGGCCCTGTAGGAATGTTTTGGGGGTGCTCCAGGGAGGTTGGGTGGGTGCTGTGACAGCACCTGGTGTGGGTGACCCATCCCTGTGCAGAGACTGCGAATGTGGCATGACCTTCAATAGCTGTTTTCTGTGCCAATAGCTGGGTAGTTTATTTATGGAGACTCATACATCCATGAGAGTTTCTTGTAGTCTGAGAACTTGAGGTTTTTCAAAATAGATATTCTATAGTTGACGAGAATGGTCATTTTTGTGACATTACCTGTCTTCTGTGTCAGTGAATGTTGAGGCTTATTACATCTTGCTTCTGAAATGCTCTAAAAATTCTGACTTTATCTACAGGCTTAATTGCTGCCCATTAAAACCTCTCTGATCCAGACTGAATAGCAATGGAGATGGATGGAAGAGCTGATTTGCTGAAAGGGCTTCAGGCATTGTGGAAGGCATCAGGTCACTGCAGTACATTAAGAATAACCAAGTCTAAAGTTAAGAGTTACTTACAATTAGAGATTGAATACTTTTCTGGGAATGTTAGAGGATGTTAACACAAATAATGGATTTTTTCTTCACTGGGGTTAGAATGAGAATAAAAAGAGAAGACACTTCACAAAGCACTGCACTCTGTGCTTTTGGCAGAAATATTGGGTGTAGATAGTAAATGCGAGCTAACAGGTCTGAAGGTGCATGGGGGAGGCTTGCTGTTCTTACAGTGCTTTGGGTTCACAAGAAGTGCAAACACCACTTTATTACCATGCTCTACCAAGCAGCTAGTGGAGTGATTCTGTGGCACTCTGTGTACCTGACAAGTGGCTGCTAGCATTGTGTCACAGACAGGCTCTGTTTGTCCCTGTCACACATTGGCTATGCACAACTGCTGGTGTAGAGTTAAAAAAAAAAAAGATGTAAAACCCCCAGCCAAATGTGTGTGTGTGTTTTCTGATAGAAAAGGAATGGAAGGAAAAAAAAGATTATAAGAATCATGTGGAAGGACTTGGACCTGTCTTCTTGGACCTGGGAATATATTTTTTAATTTCACATTTCTTTTAGAACCTGATAAACCACACCTTTCAACACAAAACAGTTACTGGAATTAGAAAGTTTTATCCCTCATCCCATGAGGTTGCAAATATAAAAGCATTACCTTAGGGATGTGTCTGATCCTCTCACAAGCACACAAGCACATAATTCCCAATACCTTGGAGATTAATGCTTAATGAGGAGTTAGTGGTGCCAGAAGAGGGCTCTCTGTGGGGCCGTGTTAAGTGTCACCAAATGCAGTTTCAGGATCTCAGACAGAGGCATTGGAGTTGCTAATTGAGCTGGGGGTGTTCTCTAAGTGGCAGATGAGACTTGAGACACTCAGACTGATTGCTCTGTCATGCAGCCAGCCACAGCATAGAGCTGTTACCCTAGAGGGATGCCAGTAACTCATCTCTGACCTCTGTGACTGATAGATGGGGGAATACTCCTCTGACCCTGGCATTTCAAAAAATGTTGACTTATCTTTTCAGTGTATTGATGCAAAAATCAATTCAAGTTGTGGGGGTTTTTATGATAGTTGAATGGATGCAAGTTCTTTCCATCTTGCTTTTGTCATTTCTGTGCTGTTAGCCTCATCTCTGCATTAAAAGCAGATGAAGAGACTGAAACTTCTAATGGCTTTTGCAATGAGTCACAAGTGCATGTCTAGACTCCTTAGGCAATTTTTGTTTTCTCACTAGCACATAGGATGAGAGTTTCTCTTTAGAAAACTAACTTTAGTTATACAGCCAGCTCCAAGCATAATAGTTTTCCCATTTGGAGAGTTTTACGAGCTTATGTCTAAGCTGTATCTTAACTTAGCATGTCTGTGCTGAGACCTTCATGATCCCCTCTCAGTTCTCATCTTTAGGAGGTTCCTTCATCTTGTATTTACACAGCCAATGTATTCTTAATTTTTTGGGGAAGTTGGAGTGAAACTAGATTGTCTCCTTTGCTCCTCCACTGAATCAAAAGTCCTGTCTATTTGTCTGTCTACTCTTTAATTCCTGAAGTGACATGTGTACCTGCAAAATGTGATTCACTTGCCTGTTGCTCCTGCTAACAGTGAGGTTTCTGAGTGGTGTCCTAGTCCCACATGGCAGCAGCAGAAGCAGCAGCAAACCTTTCCTAGATACATTCAACAAGTGGCCAAAGTCATGGCCTGAGCAATGTGTGCTGCTGTGTGGCTTCCCAGCTCTGCAGGGATGGGTGTCACCTTTTGGAAGAGGGAAAACAAGTATATTAGGTGGGGTACAACTAGTGAAATCATCTAGCTGCCAAATCCAGAGACTGAATGAAATTTAATGCTAAATAAAATGAATAAATAAAGTGCTAAAGGTTTGCTGTTTGCAATGCATCTACTGGTAATGCTTAAAAAGACAACCTCATGGTTGTTACTTAAAATGCTGGAGTGAAAATCTGATGGTGACAGGTGCAGCTCTTGTCTCTGCCCACTCAGAGCCTTGTGTTCCCCTGGATCTGCTCGTGCAGCTGTGGTTGCTGATTCCCATGTCTGAGCTGAACCTTCCAGCTGTGCCCCTCCGTGGGGGTGACCCGTGAGACCCTGCCGGGACCCCGGGGCTGGGGGCACACGGAGGAGCTCAGTGTTGAGGGCTGCTGGCAGTGGCACCCAGCAGCAAACTTCAGGGACTATAACGAGGCAGATTTTAAATGAAGTAGTTGAGTAATTGCAGTTGAAGTTTTTCTCCTCAAAACGCATTTTCAGTGAAAGCAGTGGTGGCTTTGTCTACTGATGTAGAAATTTCCAATTTGAATTATAATTCAATACCTTTATGAAATACACCTGATTACCCTGGAGGAAAGGCTGATCCCATCTCTTTGTCCATGTGACTGCTGCCTTAGTTTGAATAGATTTCTGCTCTGCAGGAAATGCAGCTGCACTATCACTAGAGTCTTCATTCTTGTATAAAAGTTACCTGCATTTCTTGACACTTCTCATGACGCATAGTTTTGGTTTAAGGACTGTGAGCTGTAGCAGTTATAATATTTTAAGTGTTTGCTGTATTTTTCTACTTCACTAAAATGATAAAATTCTCTCATTTCCAGGGCTGCACACAGAAGTATATTGTGAAGAACTACTTCTACTACTACTTGTTCAGGTTTTCAGCTGCTTTGGGTGAAGAGATTTTTTATATCACTTTCCTTCCATTTACCTACTGGAATATAGACCACTCTGTGTCTAGAAGAATGATAATTGTTTGGTCTGTAAGTATTTCCATGATTAATTCAAACTTTAATTCTGTATCTGGAGCAAATGAATATTCAAGAGCAAGAACAACCCTTCAAACAAAAGAAGCACCAACACTATTCATTTTTAGGAAGAATAGGATTGCAATACTGAGAGAGGAGGAGAGAGGCATCATCTGACTCAGGGTTTCTTCATCTCTGCCACATCTTGGACTGACTTTTTTTCAGCACAATCACTGACTGAGCTGCTTTTGACAGAGTTTGCACAGAGCAGTTGGGAAAACATTTCCTTCCCAATGCATCATAGTATTTCAGGGATTGTTTTCTATCACTTTAGGAAATCTTTCTCTTATTCTCATTTCTTCTGTGCAATTTCATATAGTTGTGGCTTGGTTGAAATTACTATAAACCTGATAGAAAGGGGATATGCAGGCTGCAGTGGAATAAGCAGGCTGTTTCTGCAGTCACTTGAGGGGGGAAAGATCAGATTGTCTGTTGAGGGCTAAGACTTGAAAGCACTGATTTTTATTAATATGAGAGCATTCACAAATTAACTGATTTCAGCATTGCTTCAGCATGGGTTTGGGATATCCAGGATAATGTATTTCTATTGTAGCACTGAAAAAACAGGAGATAGTCAGGCACCATAAGCCAGGACTGGGTGTTTTGTCACTGCCATTGCTCATCTTGGTATTGATCAGATATTGCTGCCCAAATAAAACTATTTTGGAACAGAGAAGGGAGGTAGGGAGTACATCTGCCAGGTGCCAGAGCCTGGAGGTTTAACTATCAATCTACACTGATTTAAGAAATTGAAGCTTGGTTAAAACTCAGATATGATACCCATGTTTATTTCTTTACAGTGAAGCTTCTCCATGATCTAGTCAATTCGGGTTAATAATATTTTGTCTTTTGACCAAGTAATATGATAAGAAATAATAAAACCAATTTGAATTGGGTCATACACTTCAAATACACCTGGTCTTGGACAGAAGACATCAGTTACCGTGCCAGTAACCTTAGTCAGTACATTTTATAAAGAGAACATGAAAAATAACTTGCAGGTGATATTTAGAAGTAGGTGGACACAGTATAACTAGAGCTGGGTTTTGGCCAGGAGTACACCTACAGCTTCTGGAAATGTGCCACTGAAGATGAAAATTCATAGTCACTGCCTTCTGGGTTTGCATATTGCTCAAAAGAATGGGCCTTTGGAGTTCTTTACACACATTTCTGTAGACTTGCCTTGCCTTTTCTTTGCAAGGAATTCATCTGAGTATTGGCCAGATCTAGTCTGAGTTAATTAAAGTATTCAAGCATCTGATATTATGATAATTAATATAATTTTTCATTTACTGAGTTGTGGAGTTGCACTTTATACTGAAATGGGGAAACTGTTTTAAATACATGGGCTTGTAACAATCTGTATTTTTAAAACATTAATTTTATGTAATTGTGAAATGGCTAAAAATGTCTGTGCAGGCCATGTGTTAATGTTGTGGCATGCTCAGCTGGGAGGGTGTCTTGCTGCTGAGCAGGGACTGGCACTCACAGTGCTGGTGTTGGTCTGTCTAACAGAGTCATAAAATCATAGAATGGCTTGGGTGGAAAGGGACCTTAAAAACCACCCACTCCCATCCCCTCTGCCATGGACAGGGACACCTTCCACTAAACCAGGTTGCTCCAAGCCCTGCCCAGCCTGGCATCAGATGCCTTGGTCATGGATGTGACATTTGGCTCAGCTGCAAGGGAAACACCAAGGTGTCAGTGGGACAAAGCTGTGCTTTTAACTAGATTGGAGGTTTTTGGTGATAGAGGTTTGAAGAAATGCTTCTGAATGCATGATGATGATGATGCATGGCTAAGAAGAACTGTGTTAGATGACAGAAAAAATCCAGGCAGCCTGACAGTCTCTGACAACAGCTGTGAGTGGAGGGCTGGGAAGAGCATGGAGGGATAATTGCAGGACCCAGGCATATTCTGCAGAAGGCTCTTATCCATGTGGGGAAAGGAACTGGTATCAAAGGGAGAGCCTCAAGGGAAAGGGAGGAGTAGCTCCCCTTTAAAGGGGATGCTCAGGATGAGGAGAGGTTGTTAGTGAAGCTCTTCAGCAGGGAGAAAGAGTGGACCAACAATGACTTTTTCAAGAGCCTGGGGCAGAGCACACAGGTATGTTGGGAATCTGGCTGTCAGGGATGATGATGAAACCACTGGCCAAGACAAGTGGCTCTGGAGAAGCAGAAGAGGTGCTGAGGGTGGTACTTTTTGTGCTGTTTCCCACTTAAACCTGAAAGTTTCTGCTGTGAGTTGGAAATGACAATGTTGGTGTCCCAGGATGAATCAGGGGAGTTTCTTCCCTTAAAAATTAAAGCAGCATTAATGCTGTTGATAAAAACTTACTGCCATCTTATCTGTAATAGTTTATGCAGAGCCAGTCACCCCCATTTGAGAAAGAAAATTTCAAATTGGAGCAGGGCCAGGGATGATTAAAGAACAGACTATTTTCTGAGCAGAGACCAAAAGCTTAGATAAATCCCTAACAAAATGAAGTTGGAGAGAGAATAGGGCTGGCTGCAAAAAACATGGGAAGGAAGAAGCTTCTTAAAATAAAACTACAGTCACAAGAAGAAACATGCATAAGGCAGTCATAAATAATTTCAGTTGAAGCCAAAGGTTGTGAAATAACTCTATAAGAGTGAAGGGCAGAAAGAAAAAATATAGAGTTTATTTCAGCAGTAGCAGAGGAGTGGACTTGGAACCCTGGAGTGTCTTGCCCAGCCCTGGGTCCCCAGATACAGCTACTTGTGCTTTTCTGTTCAGGTGGATGGCTGTAGGAAATGGCAACTGTTGTTGCATCCTGATGCTTTGGCAGCTTAAAGCAGCATGTTGTGCTTCCATGGGGCCTTGTCTCTGAGGATTCAGAGTATTCATGCAGGCTTTACCTTTACCTTTGTGGACATAACAGAGGAGATGGAGGAAATGACTGTATGAAACCTCTGGGCAAGGTGCTAAGTCAGTAATGAAGGTACCCTGCTGTCTTTGCTTCTCCTCTCCAGCAATTTGAAGTAAACACTCTTGAAACTGCACAGGCAAGGCTTTGATGCCTGTGACTCTTGCAATTTCAGCCAGGAAGTGCAGAGATGAAAAATAGCTTCACACAGTCCCCAAATGTACTTTCAATTTACTGCACGTCTCAGCTCAAGAGGTGAAAGCTCACTTTCTGTTTGTTTGTTTTTTCTTTTTGCACTGCTTCAGGTTTGAAATCTTTATTTTGGTATGGAATTTCAAAGGCAGAGACCTGGAAAAAAATACTTACTGTTTCAGTTTGCTATTCAGAGTGCATGGAATTATCTTTTTCTGTTTTTTTTTCCCTCAGGCCACGCCTCTTTAGAGCCTATAAAACTAATTCATGCAATGTAAATAAGAGCTGGCCAGCATGGACTTTGTTGGGACAGGTGTGGAAGCTTCTGGCATGTGACAGTGATAAGCTGCTGACTCAGGGGTAGGTGGCACCTCTGAAGGAAGGCAGAGTTTGGGTGTTGGGTGATGCCAGGCTGTGTGTGCCCCTCGGGACTCCCTGAGCAGCACTGGGTGGGGACATCTTCAGCAAGTCTGAGAAGCTACTGGGGCTGAACCCATAGCAGTTTAGCTTTCCATCTTGCTTTTCAGAGGAACAGCTTTCTAAAGGCTGTCAGCACTTAGTTATTCAGCAGTGATGAGCTCTGAACTCCCTCTCAGGGTAACCAGGAGCTTCCTGGTCAGCAGGACTTTGCCTGCAATTGTGATGCCACTGATATTGCTGTGCACTTATTGAAAACGCACTGGGAAGCAAACCTTGGGTTTAACAATTCTTATGTGTTTGTTAATTTTAGTGCCTTTGCAACACTTCACCGAAACAAGCCTGGAACTGCTGACAAACACAGTCACTTGAAAGCCAAGCTCTTCAAAGCACCAAAGATTGCACTGCACAAGAACATGTAAAACTGTATTCAGGCACATAAGTAACTACATGTCAGAATACAAAAACAAATGGTGTGTGCAAGTTGATAAAGTGTTGATTGAAAGGGAATTTTGCAAGAGCTGGTAGCTGTACTCCACCCTTGAAGAAAAAGTGCCAATGAGGCTTTCATAACTGAGATGAGCTGTGAATCATTTAAGGTGAAGTTTAAACTGGAAACCTTTTGTATTTCAGTACAACTTCTAGGTGTAACAGTTTGCCAGTTTTAGATGCTAGATGACAAACCAGATCAATGTGGCAAAACCTTTCCCTGCTACTAGGAGTCTGGACCCAAATTTCCATCTCTAAGCCCATTATAAGATAGTCAACTATCTTATAGATTTTGTCTAAAGGCTTCTTTTAAAAACACAGTAATGTGTTAGGGTATTGGCTGGTTATGCTTCTGGAGGCTCAAGGTTCTACTAATATTGTTCTGGTTTTGTGTTTCTGAAGCCTGAATTGAGACAAAGTCTTCCTTCCTTATATATATATATGAATAATATATACTTATAATTATATATAAATTATATATATATGAATAATATAGGGTTATATGGATATATAAATTATATATATAAATTTTATATATATATATAAATTTTATATATATATATAAAAATATATATTAAAAAAACACCTTTTTTGAGAAGCTGCCCTTGCTGTGTCTTCCCTGTCCCTGTGTCTCCTGCTGCCCTTTGCTGTGATGGGAATGCTGTGCTGCTTGTGGTGGGCTGGAGATCTGCCTGTTGGATTTGCTGCCCTCATGGTGGCTGGAACAGCCCAAGGGTTTGAGCATCCCACCAGTTGACTGCAACTTTGAATGTGCCATTGACCCTGGCCAAACCCTTGGTAAAAGTGCAAAGTTCCTGTGCAGCCAGCGCAAGGCTGATGTATTTTCTGGGAAACAATAGCCAATGTGGAAATGGCAGGTCCTGGAGCTCTAGGAGAGCCAGCTACCCTCTCCCACAAGGTGTGTGTGCCTCGAGGAGGATCCCAGCCCTGTTGGCACATGGGGAGCAGCCCGGTGCTTCAGGAGGGGATGGGGGAGGATGAGGATGGCTCAGGGACCTAGACTGGAGGTGTCTGGGGCTCCCCTGCTCTGCAGGGCTTCCTCCACCTGGGCTGCTGCCAGGGCAAGAAGCCAACAGTGCTGCTCAGTGACTTTCATGGTGTGCTTTCCTGAAGCCAAGCCTTACTTCTTGACATTGACTTGGGGGTAGGAGGAGTACCTCCACAGGAACATGTTTTTCCTTGCCCTGTTCTTTCACTCTGAAAGGAGTGATGCCTGGGGGACACAATCACAGCTACTATCTGCTGCAGTCTTTATCTGGCCACTTAACTTGTGGGATGCTGAGAATAGAGCAGTGCAGGCTGGGTGCTTGGCTTAATTTCTTTATGACAAATCAAAGTCACGCCTGCCTCAGCAACCACATACAGTCTTTACTTTTGCTTGACTGATCTGCAAATGTTCATTAATAGTGCATCCTTCTTTTTTTTCTTCAATATGCTTGGTTGCTCCTGCCAGTGCACAGTGCTTGTGAAAGAAACCCAAAGTAACATCATTTTCAAACTGTAAATTTTGTTTCTGAGAAGATGACATATACTACTGCTGGTCAGGGTTTCTAGAGGCAGGTTATAGAGTTTCTATTTTGGAGCTAAACCAGCAGATTCAAAGTCAGGCTGCCACACTGTGAGTCTCAGGGAAGAAGTTGCCAATGTTATTTGACCACATCTTCTCTGGAGTTTTGTCTTGTTCTTATAATAGATCAATAATGAAGATAAGGACAGCTGCAAAATCAGAAGTTGAAAACAAATATAAGCTGGTTCCCTTTTGTTAGCTGAAATATTACAGAATACAAAAAGAACTGCTCCTCCTGACCTTCATATGCCAATGGGAGGGTCCTGTGCAGAGGTTCTAGCAAGGCAGGAATGAAGGAAGATGTCCACACACAGCACACCTGCAGCACTGAGCATGTTTCCTCAGTCCTGCCAGGCTCAGTGTCTGGGCAGCTGCCATAGGAATATTCCACAGCAGAAATTGCACTCTGTGGCAGTGCTGCCACAGAGAAATGCACAAGGAACCCTCTCTGCACAGGGAACTGGCTTAGTTGGGTCTGTCTGTTCCATGTGTGTCTGCACCGTGGTGGTAAATCTGCTTCCAGAGCTCTTGCTTCCTGTCATGGGAGTGATGCATGTGAGGAGTGACGGGAAAGCATTGCAAATGCCAGACAACACCTGCAGGTGTTGTCTCTTAGATGGTTGACTTACACACCAGCTGTACAGATGTCAGGGAAACAGGTCACTTCATGGCACTCATGCTCAGAAGGAGGGGATCAGCCCCTCACTCTCAGAGGAGAGGGACCTCCTGCAGATGTTGGAACAAATGAATAGGTACCCACAGCTGTGTGGATGCGAATGCCTCAGATTTGGTTCTGTAGTTGTTCACTAAAGCAAGCTCTGTTAAAGTACAAAGATAAATTTGTCTTGTTTATCCTGATGCAAAGGCTCAGGTGAAGAAGTATTTTTGGAGATAGACCATATATATATATGACTCAGAGCAAATTAAGAGGAAGCTCTCAGAAAAAGACTAGAGGCTGTCTTGCTGCTATAGCAACTGCCAATTGCTGCTGTGTAGTAAAATGTAATGCTATTCACCCAAAGTGGCAATAAAGCCTTGCCTTTCCTTCACCTGGAATCCTGTCTTACTGTAAAGGGTTGCTATTGCCTATTGCCCTCAGCACAGCCCAGCCAAGCTGTAGTGGTAGGCGGCAGAGTTTGAGGATGGTCTTGCGTTTGAAGTTGCTTACAGTTTTGGGGGGTTTTGTTCTTTGTTTGTTTGTTTTATTGCTGCTTACATTTGTTGCAGGATTTAACCCGGAAGAGTTCAAAGTCATTGCATTGGGAAATCATGGATGTGGGTGAGAGAAGGGTGGGGGTGGGCACTGCTGGATGGGTCCCGCCAGTGCTGCTCCTGCCCTGCTCTGTGGCACAGGGCTGTCCCCAAGGAGGGACCGCACTGCCCGGGGCAGGCAGCTCTGGCAGAAGCGCTGTTTGCTTTGCCGTGCTGCGAGCAAAGAGCCAGTGTGGATTCTGGGCAGTGCGCAGCCCCCGCAGCACCCCCAGCCCCCGCAGTGCAGGTGACACAGAGCACCACCTGTGCGGGGTGGCCTTTAGCAATGTGCCCCTGCCATCATTCTCCCGGGAAGCCAGTTCAGTCGCTGGGGGGTGTTTTGCCCCACCCGCAAGTGCTGCTTCTGCCTCATAATTCAGCATAATATGTGTAAAGCCACGTGCATGGTACCCAGATAAGCTAAAGGTAAAAGTCTGGTGCTTCAGAGATCAGTGCTCAGTCTGAGCGTATTCTGGAGTCCCCTGCATGTTCTATGAAGGTCATCTCACCTCTCCTTACAGTCTATACAATGTGCTTCTAAAAAGTAGAAGGGTCAGAATTTAATCTGGGATGCCAGGAAGGGGAGGGTGTTGTGAGGATGCCTGGTATTTTCACTTACCCATCCCACCTCCAGCATTCAGTCTGTTTTTCACCATCACAGGAGTCCTAGCATAGCCTTCATTTTTGAGATGACTCATTTCCTTTTCTGCAATGCTCTTACGTTCTAGTGCTAATAATACTTCCACAAGTGGAAGTCATTATTATAGAGGACTGCTGATAAACTGGCTCATCCTACCTTGCCTCTCAGATGGTATCACAAATGGCAGCCTCAATGTTTTATGTTCTGCCTGAGAGAGTAATTTTTCTTTCAACCCTGGAATTTAATTAACTTCTAAACATGTGCCTGCATCCATTTGGAAACTGATGGCATTAACTAAATAAACCCACACAGTAGATTTTTACAAGACATTTGTTCCTTGAGCCTTTGTTTACTGTGAACAGTCTGGGGCAGGGTATTCACTGTCTTCCCCGTGCTGTGTGTGTCTGTAGGAGCAGCCAGGTGTGTCCCACTTGCTGCTGATAATAAGGCACTAACGTGATTCACATGATGAGGAATAAAAGCTGCAAAGGCAGCAGCAGTCACTTTTCCAGGCCCTGGTGCTGGCTGTAAGTCTAACACTCCCTGCCATGTGCTTTGCTGTAGAGAGACGGATGAAGGAATGTGACTGGCTTTTTCCTGGTCCTGACATGTGAATCCTGAATCCTGCCATCTTTCTTTTCATGTGAAACCATTTTTTAAACGGCTGATGGGAGACAGAGGGATGCAATGTGCCTGGTGACGAATGTGGCAGTGGGTGATTGTGTTGCTGTTCCAGCATATGGCCAACACCAGTAGCAAGGGAAGGATTTATTCTAAGCCCCCTCCTTTGCTGGTGGAAGCACGAGAAGCAGAAGAGCGAGCTGTCTCACACAGCAACTGAGCTTTCATGGTAGACACCAATTGACCTCATTTTTGTATTTCAAAAAAAAAAGGTTTGCTTGGCTTTGTTTTAAAGAGCCTTCTCTGCCTATATGTGGCTACATTATCTAAGGGGAGGAGGACTACAACAGAAAGCAAATAGATCCTACAGGGACAAGCTGGTTAACTTTTCTCAGATGCCCTCAGTGTGGATGCTGAGAGCCTGCTGCCTTTGGGAAGAGGGCGCTAAGGAGCCAAGCGTGCCCTGAGCATGGCTGGATGGGCAGCACCTCTCAGGGATGCTGGACAGCATTGCCCCTTGCCTCTGCTTCCCTTGCTGACCTGAGAGTGTGACAAGTCCCCTAAAAGTTACTGTGTTACTGTGCTCGGGAGCTAATTAATGCAGCCCCCACTTAAACCTCTGGTGTCCCAGGCAGGGAATAAAAGCCTTTTACTGGGGAGTTAGGCAGGAGAACTGGTACCTCGTGTTGCTTGTCCAGTTTTCCCCCTGCTGCCTCTGCGAGGATGCTGAGGCTGTCATTTAATAACCACAGGGGTGGAGTGTCCCAGCAGGGTTTCTGCAGCACCGGCTGGAGTGGGAGCTGCTGGGAACGGGGGAGCTGCTGCTGGTGTAAGGCAGTGATTGGAAGGTGGGGGTGGAAAAATTTCTCTTATGGCTGTTTTCTTTGCAGGAGAGGGATTGTAAGGGATAGTGAGGAAATTTAAACTTCTCTGGCATGGGGTGGGAGCCAGCTGTCTGTCTCACACTGTCCTGTATTGCTGAATCCCATCAGCCAACCCTCCTTTTGGTCCCACTTCTCCTCAGGTTACCACACAGTGCAGCAAAACCACCACTTCCTTCACTGGCTGAGCTAATGGAAACCCATTTAATAATTCAGGGGATAAATTCTGCACTTGGAGGGGTGGATTCTGCAGGAAAAAGCACAGGTGGTTCTTGGGTGGGCTGCATGGGGATTGCCTGTGCTGACAAGCCTGTGGCCTTTTCTGTCCCCAGATAGTGATGTACATAGGCCAGGTCTCCAAGGACATCCTGAAGTGGCCTCGGCCCCTGTCACCACCTGTCGTGAAGCTGGAGATGAGGACGAATGCAGAGTATGGGATGCCATCCACCCACGCCATGGCAGCTACAGCCATCTCCTTCTCCTTTTTCATTGCAACCATGAACCAGTACAAGGTACGGGGTACAAAAAGAAAACAAGAAGAAAAAGAAAATACATTAAAAAAAGAAAAGCCTGTGTCTGCTTCCAGCAGGCCACATAAATATTGTAAATCCAAAGATGTTGCTATTTCCAGAGGAATTCTTTATTTATTTTCATACATTTTCACATGTGTACTCTTCCCTGTGCTTACCTGTAGCTGGCCAATAATAGACACAAAAAGAAATTTAGTGGAAATATCCTTTTTTTGCCTGGACTCCTCTCAGAGCTGCTGGCAGGCTGCACTGCCTTGCTGGGGTTTGGTGGCTTCACAGTGTTTTTGCACATGTTGGCCATGGAGGGAAGGTGTCTGCCAGCATTTTGTGCTCACCCCATGCCCATCAAGTCAGTGCTGCACATCGGGACATGCTGGCTCCCAGGGAAAGCAAAGGAGCTCTGTGCCACATGGTTTATGTATGAAAGGAAAAGAATCCTTGGAAATCCCTGGCTCTAACCTGTGTTAACTAGCAGCACACATGACTGGTAAGTCTGCTTGTCAGAGGAGTAACAGCAACTTCACTGCACTGGAGGTATAGACTGTTTGGGGAAGTCTCATAATCTTTCCTCGTCATCTTTCTAAAAAGTTTATTTCCTGGAAGCTCATTTCTCTATGATGATTATTTTCATTCTGTTTAATGAATCCAAGCCTGTGTTTCCAGTACTCTAGCAGTAACTTGCTGGCTGCATTGTATTTAAGAATGTTTCTCAGCCCTCTCAAGGGATAAACCCATGTAACCAAGAGGGCTCCTACTCCCTGTGTGGTAAGTGGTCACAGCAGCTTGACAGTGGGATGGGGACAGGGAACTGTAAGAGGGAATATTTGTCAGGCCTGGAAGGCCAGATCCATTCCATGTGTCAGAGCTGACAAGAAGACCTGGTCAGCCACACCTTCTCCTCAATCCACAAGTGACCAGGGAGACACGCAGCTCTCCACAGGCTGTCTTGTGCTTCTTGGAAACTGCCATGAAACAATAAAGCTGCTGTCAAATAATTAAATGGTTTAATTGCCTCTATTAAGATGGAAAAAATCTCCCAGTACATTATGCTACTATCTTCTCAAGATGCCCTAATCATCAATTACTGATCTGGACTAGCTCCCAGGCTGCCTGCTGAGGGAGGAGTCAAGTGGGTGTAAATGCTCCAAAGGCTTAGAGAAATGAGGAAAAATAGTGTTTTATGATCAGGGAGTGACATCTGCAGCTGGGACTGAGCTCTCTGTTCAGGGGGCTGGAGTATGCCAGGGGAAAGGGTCAGAAGTGAGCTGTTATGCTTAGATTTTCCACAGAAGCATTTTTGTGCTGACCTGTGGTCACCCTGGTCAACCGTCAGCCTCTGGCGGAAGATGGAGACTTCATGTCAAATTGGATGAATAAATTGCATTTATTTATATTTTGGGTTGGTTTAATTTTTTCAGAAAAATCTCCCTTATGGACTTAAAGAAGCCCAGCAACCTACTCAGTTTCAGGGTTTGAATGAGTAGATTAAGGGCTAATATGTTAAGCTTATTCTTTACCAAGTGTGGGTTTTTTCATTTTTAAATGTTGATTTATTTAAATGCTTCTTTCCATGTTTTTAGGCTACTCAGAGAGGATATTAAGCAAAAACAGCTTCATAAGAAGCTTTAAGTGTCATGGGGAAGAGCAGTCCTGACTGCTCTAATAGCTGGATTGTGGTTTCAGCCCAGACATTGATTCTCCCCACTCAGCCCACCGCTCGAGGACTATTGATCACGCTTCTGGTCAGATTCTGCAGCTGTCACAATCCTCTTGGCTGAGCTGAGCCTGCAGTGCTACCTCAGGCATGGCTTGTACAACATGCTATGCCTTTTTCCTTAAGCTCTTTAACACTAACACGGGTTTTGCAGCTAGATATTGTAGGGAACATTTCTGCAAACACCATCTATTCCCCAGACGTCTCTACAGTGAGAGCAGAGCTTCCAGGAGCAGGCAGCACAGGTACTGAAATGGCCTTCTAGCAGGGCTGCATGTTGATTGAGGGGAGGCCTTGTCTCAGGTCACATTAATCTCTTGGGGAAAGTGCAGCTCAGGAGCCTCCTCCCAGCACAAGATCCTTATGTCAATCCAGCTGCTTGGTTTAATGGCTGTATTTAATATTTTTTTTCCCTTTTCACAGTATCCATTCGAGCTCGGCCTGGTAGCAGCGTTTGTGTTCTCGACATTGGTGTGTCTGAGCAGGCTCTACACCGGGATGCACACACTCCTGGTAAGGATGTGCCTCCAGCTCGGCTTTCCTACAGCATCTCCCACTCTTCAAGCGATGTATGACCTGCCTTGGCCATGCCACCGCAGGAGCAGACGGGTTCTGCCACTGCATTTCAGGCTGTGAATCAAAGGAGCTGTGAGGAAACCCTGGGGCCATTGCAATCCGAGTCCGCAGGGGAGTGATTTATGGTGCGGGGAGGCCTCGGCGTGGGCCGAGGAGCCGGGTGAGGTCAGGGTGGCATCTCAACTGGAGTTCTCCATTTTGAAATTTTAATTGTCAGGAATGCGCTTGGGCAACTGGTGCTGCTCCCTGGCTGAGGCCTTTGTGCAATAGTATCGCTGTTTGCAGCGGGCAGTCCGGGGCTGCGGCAGCCCGGGAGTGCCGGCAGGAATTGCGGCTCCCTGAGTCACCAAAGCCTGGCGAGCGCGCTGCCCTTGAGGGCCTGGCCCACAGCAGCGCCCTTGTCAAGGCCCTCAAAAACGACACATTTCTTGTTTTCAGCTGGAAGGAAGTGAATTCTTCAGGGATTGAGATGCACAAATACTTTGTCTGAAAATAATTATAAAATATCTGCCGCTTTATATGACAGACTTGCTGGGCACAGTTGCTTAGAGACATCAGTGCTGCTTTAGGAACAAATTTCAGCATGCCTGTGATAGCTGGTTCTTTCCTGACGAGAGGAAACCTTATTGATCTGTTACATATAGTGGTCACAGGGGCAGTTCAGCTTCCCAAATACGGATTAGAACTTCTGGCTATTTCCTCACAGGAGTTTGATATGGGTTGTTGGTTGCACATGCATAAATAATTGAATCTTTTCTACTAAATACTAATTATGTTTGTAATGAGACTTGATGACTGCAAGAAAGGGAGCCCTCATGAGATAAGGGTTAGCTATAAAATATAGCTTGACCTTACTTTCAGGCCCAGTGGATCAAAACAATATCTTACATCGAAGCTGCAGACACCCTTCCTGGGCTACTGACCTTAAGTCAATCAGTAAAAATTCTTCGCATACTTCTCTTGTGGGCCCATCATAATGAAAGACCCCTCTAAATTTAGATGGATTTTAGGGTAAAGAAGAAAAAGTCCTTTGTGCTTTTGACATGATAAAAAAGGGCTGTAAAATAAAAATAAAATTAAAAAAAAAGGCTTCTTAGCTGAAGTGTGAGCAATGCTGCCTTTCAAAAGGGCAAATGTACTTGGCTGAGTTCTTTATCCTGTGTGTGCCATGGTGGGGATGGAGCTAGGGAAAGGCCCAGTGATCCCAGCCTCCACATGCAACCCCTCTCTTTGCAGCAGCCTGACACCCACAGTGACTGGCTCTACTGTCCCACCTGCAGTGATGGTTCTTTGGGGAAGAAGTGCAGTTCAGAGCTGTTTCTGATCCTTGGTGGGACAGCTCCTGCCCTGAGCTGTGATGCCACAGGGCTGAGGCACAGCAGTGCCCAGCCAAGCCATCAGCTGAAAGAGCCTCTGGGTTTTGCACTGAGGCCTTAGTAGAAAGGAGGCAATAATTTTTTAACTGGCCCTAGCATTTTAGTAAAGCAAAGGAATGGGCAACAAATATCCATGGACTTGGTGTAACTGAATTTTTCTTGTTTGAAGAACCAGAGGAAGAGTGACAAGTTGCATTGTGCTTTCCTGCAGCTCCATTGCAGAATCTCACCTTCTGTCGTCTCAGCTCTACAAATCTGTTTGTATTTCAGCACTGCTGACCCTGCTTTGAATGAGGAGTGGTATCAGAAAGTGCAGTGATGTTATTAGAAGAGATATTACAATTAAAGACCTCCTGGAGAGGCAGTCAGCTGGTATGGGAGCTATCTGCATCCTTCCAGATGTACCAGAATGAATACTATGCTCAGGGGAAAGGGAGCAAATGTGCATGGCCTGGGCTGTTGTTAACAGGAGAACATCACCCAACCAGAGAATGGGGTGGCAGCAATGCACTGGCACTGCTGACAGGTAATTTAGTTACAGCCACCCATCTCCACCACCTCAACATCAGTGTCCCGTGTGTGTGGAAAAACAGGGAAAACACAGGGTCCTTTCTTATAGGTCTTTTAAGCTATGGAGTCTGAGGACCTGGTAAAGAGGGAATCTGGAGTTACCTGGAAAGGGCAAAGTAAAAAAAAGTAAAAATTTGGACATATTTTGAAGCAGTGAATCTGTATTTTTTTAGGGGTTATTTTTGAGAAGCAAAAAGCAATTGGAGATTATATGGCTGGTAATTGTTGTTGTTTGTCTTTTTTGTCCTGAGAGCTGTATTTTAGAAAATATTGTTTTGCTTCCCATCTTAAAACACTGGCCCAATTTTTGGTCCCTGCCTCAATGCAGTGAACAAGCTTTCCTGTCTCACATCTACTGAAGCCATTCCCTTCAGAACCACAGCTGATGTAGTGAGAACCTCACTGGCACTGCAACAGCCCTGAGTTACAATCAGTAATATCCTGGGCTGACCAGCACGGTCACTTTTTATAACCAAAAAACCCTGAAGCGTTTTTTTCCCCCTGAGATATACCCATTTAGTGTTGATGCATTTATTTCTGATTATACCTCCTACAGGGGGGGGAGATGGGGGTGTTCTGAAGCTCCCACCCTGCCCCTTTGCTGGGCTGTATTTCAGGTTTTTCCATACCACCATTAATCCTGAAATTATCTTCAATACTTTAAAACTGATACACACACAACATATTCACAGTACTTTACACGCGGTGTAGTACAGTCCTTAGGAGTGGAGTTGAGGAGTGTGAGCAGTGTCTCACACTAAATGAAATGTAAGGGAACTTCAGGCAATAAGTGACCATCTACCAGAGAGAACAGGAAAAGTGTTCTTTTCCTTGCTGGGATTGGCAAAGTGGGGAAGCAGGGCAGATGTTTGGGGCTGTGTGGGAGCAGGGCTGAGCTGCGTGGCTGTGGAGGGGCTTTAGGGGAGGTAGATGGAGCCTGGGGAGGACCTGTCTGTGCTGAGGGAGCTGGAGCATCCCAGCAGGGCAACTGGAGGTTTTAAATTTTACAGGTAGTACTGCACCTTGAGCAAAATCCGTGCCTGCCCTTATTTAAAAATTCCTTTATAATTGCGGGCTTGGCGAGAGGCTAATCTGTTTACACAGGCAGACAGGCAAGAATGTGCTTCCTGGGCGTGTTAACAGCAGCTCCTGCCCAGGGAAAAACTCAGGTCCTGCTCTGGGGGACACAGCAGGGAGAGTCCACAAAGCACACAGAAATAACAAATATAAGATAATGATGAAATAAGCACTACTTTTTAAAAATGCACATTTTATTTTACTTATGAACATGCAAAAATTGTTTCCCCCCCTGGCCCCATGGGTTGCTTTGTGCACCCAGTTTGGAGACCACGGGTACAATGCCACTGATCAGGGGCAGAGCTGAGTGTCTGGGTCCCGCTTGAAACTTTCAAGAGCCACATTACTGTACTGGGGCTGAATGGGAGGATAACAAAATTCAGAAAACTTGAATCAGGTTTGTAAATCAGTGTTTGCAACTGGGTTGGGAACTTCTGGAGTCAGCTGGGTAAATCTGAGCAAAGCTTTTGTGAGGAAATGTTAATGTTTGGTTACATGGCTTTAATTGGAATAGAAAAGCATGTGAACAGCTTTTGAGTTCTGCTCCTTGATTACCCATAGAGGGGTATTAAGGACTTTTTTTCTAATATCAGGTGGACAAACATCTGTGTGGGGAATGGATATACAGATTAGGGATGGGATTTCTGAGTGTCAGTGCTGGAAGCAGCCCCCAGTTGCTTCATGTTGGGCCAAAACATGCTTTGTGTGTAAGGGTATCATCTAGGAATTGACATCAAAACATGAATTACTGTGAACTAAAGGTATATAATATAATGGTATTTTACACACTAGACATCTGTGATCAAGTTTTTGTATTTCCATGGCTAGCCTCATGTTTCAGATGAGGGAATAAATGGAAATTTCTATTAGGAATATGCAAAATAGCTGTAGGAGTTGTTTAAAATTTGATTTGTTTAAAATCAAATGTGCTGTGAATCTAATGGAAGTTGTAAACAGTTCAGCCATATAGGAGTAATGCATTTACCAGAATGTCATTAAATATTTCTGTTGTGAAAAAAGTCAACTCATTCCTGCCTAACTCGAAGTGGAGTTCACATAAATAATTTTTGGACTGTGACCATGCATGGTAGTAGTCAGCTGTTGTGACTCATGAAAAAGATAGTCTTAGAAGAGGACATTTCTGTCTGTGACTAATGTCAGCTTTTGCAGAGCATTTTGTGGCTGTACTAACACTGCTGCCTCTATGTGACACTGGAAGGGCAGCCCAGGGAAACTTGTTTTCTTGCTTTTTCCCTGTCTGCTCTCATACAGATAGTTTTTGTTAGGGGCTACCTCCTGTCACCTTTCTCAGCTTTGTGGCTGACAACTATCAAGTTCTCAAAACACCTTATTTGCCTCTGTTAATAAATTAGGGTTTAACTATATGCTTGCTTCAGGCACTGTACTAAAAGCTGGATTTCAGAGACTTGGGCAACAAATTTCTCCTTGCTGTATCCCTGCCCGGAGGTGCCTCCCTCCCACTGCTGGTAGAAAGCATGGCACACACACCACGTCCCACAGCTCTGCACTTTCCATCCCTGGAGCTTGTGTTTCTGGGATGGGAGCATGTCTCTGACAAAGGACAGCATCTCCCCTTTATGCAGAGCAATAAGGGATAATCACACTGATGTGATGAAACTGCTTGCAGGGTTACAGGAGGGAAGGGGTTTGTGTGAAGGCAGCTCACTGCAGTGTTGTCCCAGAGGTGGAGTTGTGCGTGTGCCTTTTCTGAGGTCGTAGGTGGAGAGTGCCCTCAAAACATGAAAGCAGGTGAGGAGGAGAATGTGTGTCCACAGACACATGCATATGCATAAGCTAAGGTTGGGTTCATGGATTGTCTTGTTTTGTTTAGCACAGCCTTCAGGTTGTCCCTGCACGTGGATAATGCTATCACTGGATTCAGGGTGTTCCTCCACTGCTGGGCCCCACCAATGCAGATACTGGTACTTTATCATCACCCAAGTACCTGGTTTACCTTCCAGGTCTCACAAAGCCTTTTAAATGTGATTTCTTTACAGGATGTGATCGGAGGAGCACTGATTTCAGCTGTGCTGCTCGTGCTCTTGTATCCTGCGTGGGACACTATAGATCACTTGCTGTTAACCAGCCCCTTCTGCCCACTGTTTTCCATAGCTGTGCCTCTTGTCTTATGTTACAACTACCCCAAACTAGACTATTACAGCCCGACCAGGGGAGACACCACTACGATCTTAGGAGCAGCAGCCGGAGCAACTGTGGGATTTTGGTTAAACAATCAGTACGCTGCTTCAGCCTACACCAGCAAAAGTGTTCAGCCTGGATTTCCTCTGATCACCAGTACAATGGTGTTTATGCTAGCCAGGTTCTTCGTAGGGATCTTGGTAGTCCTGCTGACACGCTGGCTCATGAAGAGCGTGGTCCTTGGCGTGCTGGGCTATCACTACAAGTTCCCCATTCGTGACCTGGAAGCCCGGAGACGCCTGGAAGTCGAGGTGCCCTATAAGTTTGTAACGTACTCCTCCGTCGGCTTCACGGCCACCGTGATTGTGCCGCTGCTGCACCAGCTGCTGGGCCTGATGTGAGCACAGCTCCTCCTCAGCGAGCCACCTGCGGCACCACCGCTTCGGAGATGTGATAATCCACCCTGGTGACTTGACTAAAAAGTGTTTTGTGCCTTTCTGCACTGGTGTGGTGGGGTTGGCTCTGGCTGGATGTCAGGTTCTCACCAGAGCTGCTCTATCACTCCCCTCTCTCCAGGGAGAGAAAATATAAGGAGAGGATCCTGGCTCGAGACAAGTGCAGGGAGAGATCACTCAGCTGTTTTGCTGTCACAGGCAAAACAGACATGACTCGGGGAAGTAAGTTTAATTTATTACCAAACTTATCAGAGTAGGATAATAAGAAATAAAACCAAACATTACAACCACCTTCCACCTACCCCTCCTTTCTAGGTTCAACTTCCCTCCTGAAGTCTCTACCTCCTCCTACCCACCATCACAGGGGGATGGGAATGGACATTACAGTCAGTTCATCACATGTTGCTGCTGCTCCTTCCTGCTCAGGGGTAGGACCCCTCACACTTCTCCCCTGCCCCAGCATGGGGTCCCTCCCACAGAAGACAGCTCTCCAAAAACGTCTCCAGTGTGAATTCTTCCATGGGATGCACTTCTTCATCCAGCGTGGGTCCCCTGAGGGATCAAAAGTCCTGCCAGGAGCCTGTTTCAGTGTGGTCTTTAAACCCTTCTTAGGGCATCACCCTGCATCAGTGTGGAGCCCTCCACTGATTGCAGGTGGATCTCTGCTCCTCATGGACCTCCATGGGCTGCAGGGACACAGCTGTCTCACCACAGACTACACCATGGGCTGCAGGAGAGTCTCTGCTCTGGCACCCAGAGCACCTCTTCCTCTTCCTTCTGTGATCTTGGTATCTGCAGAGTTGTTTCTTTCCCATATTTTCACTTCTCTGTCCACCTGCAGTTGTGCAGGTTTTCCCTCCCTTCTTAACTCTGTTATGCCAGAGGTTATGCCATCACTGTCACTGATGGGCTCAGCCTTGGCCAGCAGTGGCTCTGTCTGGAAGCCAGCTGGCAATGGTTCTGTTGGACACAGGGGAAGCTTCTGGCACCTTCTGAGAGAAGTCACCCTTTTAGCTATTACCATTGCCCTTGCCACACAAAGAAACTGGCCTAAAATATCTGACTTGGAGGAGTCACGGGAATTGCTGAGCACAGGTACCTTTGGCTTAGAAATCACTGACCCCACTGTGTCCCATAGTTAGATACCCTTTCCCAAGCAACTAAATATGTCAAGTACACAGCCAAAATCCCTGTCAGAGCAGTAGCAATGGCTGTTTTGCTGTGGGGTTGGGGTTGCTAGGGAGCAGATTGTGCCTCTGCCTGCCTGGCTGTGGGGCTGCTCCTGGAGGAGTAGAGCAAACCAAGGCAGGGCTCAGGTTTGGGGCACCAGGGAAAACGTGGCTGGTGGGGTGGGGGAAGAAGTGACCAGCCAAGAACAAAATGTCATCATTGGGCAGAGCTCATAGTGCCTTCTGATGGCACTGCCAGACCAGGCCAGTGATGTGTGGATGTTTTTACTCATTATTACAATTTAACAAAAAAAACCCCCAAAATGTAAAAGAGAAGGAAAAGCTAACACAAATTTTTTATTGTGATTTACAACAAATTTACCTTAGATGTTAATAAGAAAGCCTCCACTAAAGGATCCTTTGTCTACAAACAACTGAGCAGAGTTATTATCACAGCACTGAGGCTTGAGTTCAAACTGTTTAACTCTGATTTAGTTCCCCTGGCTAGGGGAAAGGAAAAAGTCCTTCCTGTCATGCAGGGGTGACAAGTAGAGTCCATAAACTGCGTTGTGGAAGGAGCTGAGTAGTGACTCTGGTGACTACAGCGCGTGACAATGATAAGATGCCATCATTTTCTGCTGCTGCACAACATCACAGTTGGTCTTCCATGCATCCTGCAACACTGTGTGTACACTTGTAGAATAGCAGGCAGGCGTGTCCACAGGAAGGTCATCCCTATAACTCAGGCTGCTTATTTAATATAATATATTTCAGCTGTTGGACCAATGAGCTGTTGAGAAATACAGCAGTGAATGTGGTCTGCTTGGCTGGGAAAATGCACCATTCTGTTGCTGCAGAGCTTCAAGCCTGGCCCCTGTGCCTTGCCTGGCAGAATGTACAGTGAGAGCCAGCTTTCTAACCATGTCCACTTGTCTTCCTGGCTGCGAGGAAAATGAACCTGAGTAATGTAAAGGAGGTGCTTTGCCATCCCTTGACTGCCTGGATAATCGTAATTCCAAAACTGTAGCTGGGAGTTCTGTCTGAGCAGTGTGAGGCTTGCACATGTTTCGAGCTGCACCACTCTAAACCAGGTTGCCAGTCTCCAGAAGAAATGCAAGCAGAAATTTTAACCATTTTCAGATTTGCTCAGGCTGTGGATAAACTGTTCTGTATCAGGTTGTGTGGACTTTCCATGTGCATGCAAACAGCTCCAGCGAGCCTTTCAGCAGGGCACACGGCCACTCACACCTGCCCCTGGGTGAGTGCTGGATGTGGGCCAGCACAGCCATGGGGTTCCACCCTCAGCCTCTCTCCCTCCCATACACCACAGAAGTGCTGCCATCAGGTTTAAAACACCTTTAAACCCCTTGTGTTAAGAGTGCTGCATGAACACAGGTGCAGTGCACAACGGGAGCCCTGCAGAGGGGCCACATCACAAAACTGGGAAAAAACTTGGCAGCAAGATGAGCATTTAAGCTGGGGATTGAAATTACTCCCAAGAAAGGCACAGTTTGTCAGGGACATTCATGCAGCTGTATGTGTAAAATTTCTGTTCTGATTCACAGCTATTTTATGCTATGAAGATTTTATAAATTGTATCTAAATGCTTCACAAGTATTTTTATAATATCCACCTGTATGCAATTCATGCAATAAATGCAAACTATTTGGTTCAAATTTTTAAATAAACCTATTTTTCAGAGTTTGGTGTCTGTTTGTTTTGCATCCTCTATTGATACTTGGAAATGACTGATGCAAAGGCAATGAGTCCCTCTCTTCCCAAGCTGTCCTGCTTGTGGCTCCATGTCTCCTGCTCACTCTAGCTCCATACTTTGGCTTGTCCAGAAGGATCCTGCTTTTTTAAAAGCATTTTAAAAAGAGATTACTGGTCTACTGATGACTATTTGTTACAATATTTGTAAATGTAAATGAGTGACAAGCATGTAGTTAGTGCTGGGGGACTTTTGGGCACTGGAATTTCTTTCTCCTGCAATATCTACTTCTAACAGACTAAACAGTTAACTGGAAGCCAATTTAATATGTGCAATGATAGCATGACAACCCATGAACTGCAGAATATTTTGCATTAGTTGAGAAGCCTGACAGGGTTTTGTGGTCCAAAAGTGTACTTGAAACCAGCCAGGGCCCCATCCTTCTCTCAGCATCACATCCTGCCTGGAAGTGGTGTCACTCCAAGTGTCCACAGCTGATCAGGAAAAGATCAATTGCTGCAGCATGCCTGGGCCAGCTGGGTTAGGCAGGGCTTGCCACTGAGCTCTGTGCTGAGGCTGTGCTCCTGGGATGCTCAGGGGACCATAGCCACTCCTGCAGGGCCAGGCTTGGAGAGGCAAGTCTCCTGACAAGGTGAGACACATCACCCTTTCTGTATTTCATTAACCTGAAGCACCAGCTCCTCAGTACAAATCTGTCTTTGCTGTCTTTGGAAATCCTCCCCACTTCTTCATCCCTGCAGTGCAGATGCCTCTGCTTTTCCAGGGTGGTGATAGAGAATGAGGTTTTGTGATGGGCTTGCTGGCCATGTTCTTTGCTTTGTAAGACAAAGGCATCAGCTGAATCCTCTCAGGTAGGCACACCAGTGTTTAGAGTAAAACACTGCTTTTGATGTGAATGGAGTGGGATGTAACTTCCAGAGTATCACAGCCTGTGCTGTTGTGTTCTCAGTACTGTCTGTGCTCCGTTCTGGTCCTGTGCTATAGCTCTCCCTCTGTGCCTGCCTACAGGGGTGATGCAAGACAATCTAAGTTGCCTTTGTTATACTGTCAAAAGGGATGTAGCAGGCACCTCACCCATAGCATAGTCCACTCTGTCCTGCCCAGAGACTGCCTTCTCCGACCTGTTTTCTTTGCAAATCACTTTCTGGGTACATGCTGCTGACCCAGGCTTTCTCCTGGCTGGAGCATCTCTGTGTGCTGGTGCCCCAGTGCAGAACCAGCTACTCTGTTAGAAGTCAAATGGATATTGCATCTTTTGGCAGGAATTAAGAACCAAAGCACCAAGCACTGGATTTCCTTGCTTTAATTTTCCAGTTTGTCATGACCCCAGCCTCCTAATCCATCTAAGTTCCTATGCAAAATCATAAGCAAGCTCATGACTTGCTTTCCTGGATGTAGTTGATGCAATTTAGGGAACAGAAGAAAACAGTCTCAGTTTCAGTTTTGACCCTTCCCAACTGTGCTACAAGGAGAAGTTAAAAACACAGGTACCTGTCTGAACAGGGTGGAGGTGCAGCTGGGCAGTGGGTGGGATCTTGCACATTTGCTGAGCCATGAGTAAAGCAAGGCCCTCGCTTGCTTCCTGCTCCTGTCAGAGCTTCCCCGCTGTCCCACTGTTTTCCCACCTGCCCACTGTCCCTCTGTCCCGCTGTCCCTCTGTCCCTCTGTCCCGCTGTCCCTCTGTCCCACTGTCCCGCTGTCCCTCTGTCCCACTGTCCTGCTGTCCCTCTGTCCCGCTGTCCCTCTGTCCCGCTGTCCCTCTGTCCCTCTGTCCCTCTGTCCCGCTGCCTCCCCACCCTGGAGCAGGCTCGGTTTCAAGGTCACTGGGCGGGCAGAGGTGTCGCGTGTGCCAGGCCATGATCCCCTGGCAGCCTCCTGGCACTGCTTTTGCCCAGCCTATTCCACACTCACCTGCCAAACCAGGGCTGATTTAAATTTCAAGCGAGCACAGTGCCAGGCTGGAGATGGAAACAGTCCCAGGCATCACCTTTATGTAAACAGCCTTGTGCAATAGCAAGGGTAACCTGCAGGCACGGGGCCTGTGCTGGGAGCTGCAGCCAGGCTGGCTCAGGGTTCTGCTCTTTGGAAAATCACCACCACAGCAAGGACAAACCCAGAGCTCAGTGTTAGCAGAACGGAATCCAGCAATCACCCAGACAGCTCTGATCTCTGTCACCAGCTCTCCAGCCTTGTCTGCTTCTGTTCACATCCCCAGCAACGACCCAGTAGCCACAGGGAGCAGGAGCAAGCCAAAAGTAATCCACAATTGAGGAGCAGTAGTTAAAAATCCGACTTCCAACTCTTGTCTAAAAAGAAAACCCAAGTTCAAAAGATTGCTCAGAAGCCCCCACCAACAGCAAAGGGTTCCTTTCCCAGAGCCCATGGCTACAGCAAAGGGTAAAAGCAAATTTCAGTGCTCACAGTGGCTGGCTCCAGCACAAAGCTGTGTAATAACTACCTCGAGAACTGCACACAGCTATGAGCAGGCTGTAAATACCAGATAATTGCTTTGGAGCTATGAAAGACAAAGCCTCGCAATAAATATACCAGACTTATATGAAGTGTCCCACTCATCAGGAATCACAGTTAATCCTGAGCACAGCACTACAGCAGAGCTTGAATTTCACTGCAAGGCTGTTGGCACCACAGTTAACTGGAAGGGTCAGGGACTCTGAAGAGGCTTTTTAACCTTTCTCTCAATTCTCATCCTCTACTTTTAGCAAGTAATGGTACTTACCTGGGACAAAGCCCATGGTTTTGGAGCATTTAGCTGCCAATGCATGAGCAAATGGTGAAATGAAAAAGAAGCCATACCTAAAAGCCTCACAACACATGCCACTGCAGCTCAAGCCTTTAGCCCCAGCTTAATCTAGTCTTTACACTCAAAGGACAGCTAAATTCACAGGAGAATTGGGACACCCAAAGAGTCAGAAAATCTTGTGTAGAGAAATATATTTAGTGCACGCAAATATGCCTGCACTCTGCTGCAATGCAAATCTGCCTTATTGTCGTCCTAATCCCCGTGCATGACACACCAATAAACAAGGGGGGGTTAATACTTTCCATCTGCGTTACGGATTGCTTCCCACACTGCGAGCCTGCCTGGCTACAGTTGTGTAGGCATCATGGAGAGAGAGATCCTGCAAACGCCAAGCTGCCTAATCCCCTGGGAGGTTTAAATTGTGAGCTGCAGTTTTCTCACTCTCCGTGGGCACTGGAGCCAGTCGTGCAACGTATGGCAATAGCTATATTCTCATTTCACATCTGTCATGCAGAGATAATTAAAATCTACACTTCCATCTGAGGGGAACCGTAGGGTTTCCAGATGGGTAACTGTAGAGCATATTTCATACTGGATTATCACTTGCACCAAAAAGCCTTGCCTGTTGCCTTCCCACCTGTTGAGATTGTTGATGGGACTGCCATTGAAAAGCCCTCATGGGCCCAGTGAGCGGGGTCTGTGCAGCTCGTAAAACTACAAGCTTACCTCAGCACGGCACATCTCTCTCTGCTCAGTGGGGCAGTCATTGTGACACCCTTCTCTGGCAACTCCCAGATGTCCCCCCTTGGGCAGGCCCCCAGTGCACCGGCCTAGCACAAAACACTGGCTGTTGTTGGCCTGCTGCATTAGCAATGGTTATAATATTGCAAAGGAGGGACAGCCAACTCCACAAGGCTGCCAGTCAAGGGCTGCTTCAGTGTACTGAGCTGACCACCCACTTGGTGACATTCCTGCAGAAAGGAAGGATTGGGCATCACTGTGCTGGATGGAGCTTCTCAGTTTCAGAGGGTAGAGGCCCAATGCACCAAGCTGTGACACAACTGCTGACAGAAAGCCACCTAGAAGGAAAAGCCTGACCCATGATAGGTTCTCTTGTACTGGCAGGGGTAGAACTGCCAGAAAAGTAACCCTGTCCAAAATCTACATGGTTCTGCTGCACAGCTGGGGTCCAGAAAGCCCTGGTGGGGCTGGGAGTGCAGTGGGCCCACGCGCACTTCTGCAGACAAACGTGCCAGCCTCAGGCAGACAAAGGCTTTGATAGTTTTCTGCTACTCATGCAAAACACCACGGGCATATGCTCTTAAATGCACTTCCCCATTTGGTTTGGAGCTTCAAAAACCTCCAGGCTGACATCAACAGTGAAAAAAACTTTAATTCCACCCCCTCCCGTCTCTGAATTTAGAATGATAAAGGACCAACAGTTATGTCTGGAGCAGGGAAGCAGATATTACACACATCTTGCTTACAAAATAGCTCTGGTTTTCATGAAACAAGTTTATTTTCCTCCCCCAGCCATTGATGAGCACATGACAACCGTATAGAATAAAAGCTCAACTCCTTAGTTCTGCTCACATTCACTCAACATTTGCTCTAATCAATTATCTTATTTCATGCAGTAAGAAAAGAATGAGATTCCTGTTATGCAGCCATAATCAGTTACAGTATGAAGCTGTGTCTGTGGAACATTTCTGATTTTGAAAACTAATCATGTGCTCTGCCATTACATTTCTCTTCTAAAACACTGGGCTTTGACCCAACTTGTTTCTTCCCCCCTGCCCTTTGAAAACATTGAGGGCACAGCCTAGTCCGGGATCCCACATTCCTTCCCTGCAGAAGCCAGCCAGATTGCACTGTAAAGAACACATTTACTCAGGGAGACAGGATCTGTTTTTCTGGTTTATTGGAACATAAAAGCATAAGCGGATGTCCCCCGGGAGGCAGACACAAGAGGAGAGGGTGCTGCATGTGACAGTGGACAGCTGTCGGAGGATAAAAGTCACATCTTCACACGAAGGGCTCAATATTGATCTCTAGGACAGAGCAAGGCATGGTGAGCTCAAACTTGGTGATAACATCAGGGTGTATGACTCCAAGTTTCCCAATGCTTTGACCTTTAGCAAAGACCTCAGCACAGCGACCAGGAAAGAAAGCAGAGCCTGTAAAGAAAGTGAGAGAAAAATCAATATTTCTTTGGGCCAGAGGAGTCAATAGGCATTTAGTGTGCAGAACAAAGCACTCAGTATTAAACAGTTCTCTGTGCTGAGATGCTCAGAAGGGGCTCTCACATTCTTGCATTAAAAGTTATCATGATTGATAGAGAATGAGAAAACACTGACTTAAAAATCAAATGTAAAGCCCATAGCACGGGTATTTTTTGCACTTCAATTGTTTTGACTAAGTTCCTCCTGCAATAGAAATTAGCACAGTTGAGTCAGAGGGCTACTGAAATTAAGAACTTTTGCAGCCTGTAGGCTACTTAACTTCCAAATGTCTCCCACCTTAGTCTGTTTAAAGAAATAAAGCTTGCTGTCATCTAAAGGGTAAGTAGGCATGTCACCCTTGATTGTCTGTCACATAATTAAAAACAACCTGCATTCCTCATCTGGAGAAAAACTTTTAAAGAATTTTCCTATTCACCATAAAACTGTGAAACAATGAACACTCAAAGAAAGCCAAAGATCATCTTCCTCTTACCTCAAACCAAGTCCCAATTTTTAAATGTTACATGGAAGTTTTTCCTTAAAAAGTAGTTAAATTTCCCATGAAGAACTTGAAGCAGCTGTGTAGATTTTTTCATGGAAAGATTTTCCTGCCTGGGAACTTCCCTGTGTGTGGTGGCTCTACCAGCACTATTTTCAAGCTTGTCTATGGCAAGAGGTGACCTATCCTGAGGTGAGTGGCATTTTTATCTGACAGCCCTTCTAAAGACAAACCCAAATCAGACCAGCCAGTTGCTCCTTTGGAAAGCACCTCTTTCTGAATGAGTGTGAGGCAGCAAGGCACAGTGTGTGGGACATCCTGTGAGCTGTGCTGCAGGCAATGCTGCGACATCAAAGGGGGAAAGGGGAGAGGATGAAACAAAGCCACTGAATCCTACAGATTCTGAATCCTCAGAAAGCTCCTGAGCCCTGTTTTTAATGCTGCTGCCTTCAGTGTCCCCTGTGAAAAGATCACAAAAATTTCCCGACATCTGGTTACACCAAATGCTACTTTAAGTTCAGGATCAGTCCAGGACATTTTACTGTATGTATGAGGAGCTACTTAAAAAGGCAATGATGTCCAAATGAACCTCAAACCTCGAGAACATTTTCATTATACTCTGGTCACTAGTGGTCAAGCCCAGAGATATTCTCTGTTAGCTGCCCAGTGGAAATATTTCATTTAAGAAGTGTCTCCTATGAGGTCTGTAGTTGTAACTTGCAGCTACAAGAACAGCAATTAGGTCTTTTTCTCCTCCAAGTTGCTGCAAGTGCAAATTACCTTCAATGTCCACTTCAGTTTTGGCTACCTTGTGAAATCTGACCACAGTAGTAAATGACCACAGTAACATTGCTTAAAGGCTGTTTTAAAAATACTCAGAGCAAAATCTTTTAAATTATCCAGTTCCAGTCTTAGCTACAAGCACAAACCAACCACTTACACTGGATGTACAACAGTGAAATTACCTCACCCTGGATGCTACTGGCACATGACTCTAGCCAAAGAGACACTTGCCACTGCCAAGCTGCACTATTCAAAACAAGATGAAACAAATTTAGAAAAGAGTCAAATGTCACACATACAGATCACTTTGCAGACTGTGGGTGAATACATAACCTAAAAATAAAGTTGCCTTTTACTTAGTGGTAAAGGCTTTCCCATTTGTAAATAAAGATGGTATTGTACCAAAGATGTGAGCAGCACACAGAGACTTTCTTTTAGACACTTGATTGTAAGCTTGAACTGGCACAAGAGCAAGAACCAAGCAGAAACTGATAATGTTGGTGTGGTACCCCACTATAAATCTGTAGGAAAAAAGGAGCTTTGACAAAGGGTCAGTTAAAAAGCTGTGTCTGACTTGTCTGTTCTTCTGAGCTTCCTTCTATGTAGTCTTGGGAAAGTTATTTTATCTTCTTGCACATCTAGACACAGCTATGTCATGAGACTTAACTGTTTTTAAACTTGTAGTAGATATCTGATGGGGTCTAAAATAATACTGTACTCAGTCAATTCAACAAGGGCAGTTTCCCAGATCTGTGCTACTTCCCATTGTGTGAAACAATGCTGTTTTCATACACAACAAATGCTCTGCTATCCATCACCAGTTGTTGGTCTCCTAGTCCCAGTGAGTTCCAAATATGCTGCTCCAGGCTATGGGTTAGACACTGAGCAGAATTTTCCATCTCACGCAGCAACCGATGCTGGACCATGATGTTACTTTTCCTTGCACTTCCTTGCAGTGAAGAGGGAAATATATAATTAATATCAAGGGGGAACATTTAGGTCCCCAAAGTACAGGAAACAGGACCTTCAAACAATGTCTCAATTTCTAGTTGAGCTGACCCTGGAATGTTGGCTGCTTCACAGGGCAGTCACCAGTGTGCCCCACACTCTGCAGACACTGCAGTTGCAGGGCACAATTCTGTGGCTGGAAAAGATCAGACAATAAGCAGATAAAAATGAAAGAACCTGTTAAAAATTTTAGGGCTCCCATCTGTCCAGCCAACACATGGCTCTTGCACCAAAGAAACATGAGCTGAGAAACAGGTTTACAGAGAGTTTATGAACTCTGGTTAATAATGGAACTATTATTACGGTAATTGGCTGCACTACAGAATGCTTCAAAGTATATTCCTGCCTGCCAAAAGGGCCTCCAGACTGCATCCCATAGCGGGGATCTAAAGCCTTCCTCATCTCAGTGACTCTTCCTTTGACCACACAGGTGGTAAGGGAAGGAGGTTGGCTCATGCATTGGACCAGGTGGCGTTGCTCCATGTGCCTCTGCCATGGAACCAGAATTTGGAGCAAACATAAATTCCAGGTTCAAATATTCAGACATTGAAAAGGAAGCAAAGAAGGAAAAAAAAAAAAAAAACAAACCTCAGAAGAAACATGAAAAGCCTGAGCAGGAAGGGGGAAAAAAACCCCAAGCATTTGTAGCTGGGGGAGAGCTTTGATGAGGGACCAACCACAAGCACAAAAGGAGACCTGAGCTAGAGGAACCTGCTGTGCTGGGGCAAGAGACAGGCTGCAGGAGGACCTGAGAAACCCATGGAGCAGGGCAGCAAACCAGGATGGTAATCAAAATAATCAGGGAACAAAGGTAAGGATTCTTTTTATCCTAATTTGTGTATTTCTGGTATTATCAAGTAAACAGCAATGGTGGTTAGGATTTCTAGCAAAGCTTGTGTTATGGACTGGGCAGTGTTATGTGACTTCAGCTCTTGAAGTAAAGTAAAAACTTCAGAGTGAGAGTCAAGGCTGTATGAAAGACATGCTGAAGCTACTTGCACCCAAGGGAAATCAGCAAAGTGCACACAGTGTTATCTTTTTTGTGTAAGTCACAACAGAAGCTGAAGCCCAGAGTTCTTAAGCTCCAGTAAAACCTTGATGCCAAAAGGAGTCTTTCCAGAATCATTGGCAGCTGTGACCTGCAGCTTTTGAGCAGGAGCTCACCATAGTTTGTCCTGCCTGTCTATGCAGTATCATCCAAGAATAGCATGGTTGTGAAGGGCATGGTCTTCCCCAAGAAACTGTCCCTAGTCAGGGAGGCACAAAAGCACATCTGGAGGCCCCACAAAGGTCTGTTAGGAAGGGATTGTGATTGCTGCTGGTGTAGTTATCCTGAAAGGCTGCTCTTGTAGGTCAAACTGGTTGGTTGTACCCTCAACTACACTGAGAGTCAAAATTGATTTAAATATTGTAGTTTACTGTACCTTCTGCTTTAAGGATAACAGATTTATCCCTCTTGACAGTAAATCCTTTCTGCTCTGCACACAAATAAACTTCACCTTGAAAATCTAGTCAGAGATTGTATTGTCCTTGCTGATAAAGACCCAGACAGTGGCAGAGAAAGCCTGAAGGTCTAGCAGTGGCAATCCACCTCTTAATATGTCAGGTGTGTAAGTGGTAGTTAGGAGAAGGGGTGGGGTGAAATCGTATAGGCGTTGCTAAAGAAGGGATGCCAAAGCCAGCCCTGTCTTATGCTGACACACTACACGCAAGGGAAAGACAAAAGCTACTTCTCGTGGCTGCAAGTAAGAATTTAATTTCTAATGTTCAGTGATGTAGAAGTAATACCTTTAATTAAAGCTTCTGTAGCATGTCCTCAAAATCCGTAATTGCCTTTCTGTATTCAGGCAACAGGGCCACTTTGATTGCTTTGGGGTAATTCTTTGGCCAATAATCCAACTGAGCATGTAGTCTTTAGCACATTTTCTGGCTAATTGACCCTCAAAGAGCTCCAAGTTCCCTGCACTCTTTGTTGTCAAACACCTTGCACAGTTTCTTTTCTCTACCTTACTCTCTCTTCCTTTCAAAAAGAAATAGATTAAAGCTGTATTATAGGCCTGCAGTTGCACTAAGCCTTCAAACCCACTTGTTTGTTCCTGTAATTTGAAGGAACACTGGAAGCTGAAGCTTAAGAAGGTAACGGAGCAGAGCTTATCTGGCCTCAGTAGCCTTTCATCTTAATTCTCCTCCCTTTAGTGACTCCAGCTGCCCTTTCACTACCTCATCCCAACTCACCTGGGGAAGTATTTTGCCTGTGCTACACTGCATGGAATTTGGTTTTGTGAGGTTAGATGTTGGTTTTAGGATCAAGTTCCTCCCACTTTTGACCAATTCCTTCTTTTGGCAGAAAATGCAAATCAAATGCAGAGTCAGGGGGCACCATCAGCCCAGGCAGTGTGTTAAAAGGGAGCCCCCTCTTTCTGCCCATATACACAGCACAGAAGGGGTCCCAGAACCTTATGCAAACCAACAGCAACCTCAAAATCAGATCTTGTCATGGAATGATTTACCTTCAGCTAGTTCCTAAAATCACAGACATCTCAAAGCTTGCATGATTTCTGGAGCATACCGAGAGACCAATTGTTCTCATAAGTTGCACATTGTCAGCAGTTCTTCTCCCTTATATTCTCAAGCCCAGAAAAACCATACTTTGGGATCAGTGGGAGATTTGTCAACTTTAGACTCTTTATTTGTCTAAATCAAGCTAAAGCTGTGCCAGAATAACTGCCATTTCCCCAGATCACACCTAACTGTAGTGACACACCAGGAAATTCAAATTAGTACAATTAAATTTAAGGCATGTGCCTTAATTACCCCTCACAAGAAAATAATTAACACTTGACAAAAATCACAGAATCAGTATCTGTGTGATGTGAATGACTATGTCCTTGTCTAAAGGACATCCTTCATTCTGATCTCTTCCTGTTTTTCCAAAAGCCTCCTCATACAGGGCATAGCAGAATAGGGTAAAGTGACAATCAATTATTTACCTGGACTGCTACACTGGATATCCAAAAATAGAGTTGAATAATGAGTCCTTGTGCAGACAATAAGTCTGGGAACATGCAGAATCATCCATAGATTTGCAGTGGTCAGTCAGTAAATCATCTTCTCCTATTACAACTAAGTCAATGGCTGAGTTTCTATCAATTTGTATTTCAGGGAGGGTGTGAGGAAAACTAACTCTTCTATCTCATAAGAACCTGCATATACAACCCTATAAACTGGATTTTTCATTCTTGCTGTGGAGTGTCCCAGGAGCTTTAACAGAAGTTGTTTGATGTTGCTGGATGTCAGAAAGTGGTTCAAGAATGCAGTAGGTTTGAGGCACCTCTTCATTCACCAGTTATCCTCAGGATTACAGCAGCCTCAGACACTTAAAATTATCTGAGTAACATCACTGTGTTCCTGCCTTTCCTAAGGGAAGCTAATACTTGGGTGGATGCTGAGGCTGAGGAATGCAGGTATTTTGGGTCACTGATCTGGGTACAGCATTTCTCTTGCTGGGGTTCTCTTATTAAATACTGCATGCAGAAAAAAAAATTAAGTAGGAAACCTAGAAAGAAATCTATCAAATTCCATGCATTTCTCTAGAAATCAGTATTTGTGTATAATCATCAAAAATTTGCCTTTGTGGGGCAGTTGTGAGAAAAAGCAACTCTCCACTGGAGTTTAGTTGCTTTGCAGAGTTACCATTACACAGCTAATCTTTGCTGTTAGGCTGGTTTATCTGATTTATCCAGATTTATCTGAAATGTTATACTTTGTCTAAAAGTCACAAACCTAAGCTGATATTATGTCACAGCTATTTTGTCTACAAAACTAAAGAATTCCTAATCCCAAATAAAGCTCACTTTTTTTTAAAAAAAAGTCTTGTTATTTCACTTGAGTTAGAAAACATAAAGATTTGAATATTAAAAAAACTTAATTTATTTGTGTTCCCTGAGTGTTTTTATCACTCTTTGGATATCTAAAGGAATGATTCATCCTTGCAAACAACAGAATCTGTCAGAAACTAAGAAACAATAAACCATATGCTTTCTGGCAGGGGGTATAACATGGTCTATGTGTGCACAGCAAGGCAGCAGGTTTTAGCATGTTAGGCTCTGCTTTCACACAGGCACTAGAGAATAACAAGAACCAGCACTAAGCCAGTCTGCAGGTCAACTTCAGTGTGTCACATTTGGTTTGCATGTTGTTTAATCACTCATGTCCTAGACCAAGCTGCCCTCCTCTCCCAGTGACTTGACTGAGATAACCAAGAGCCACCTGATGTTCTGCTTTCACAGCTCCCCCCATTTCATGCCTTGCAGAAAACGACTCGACAATCTGGCATGGAATAATATATCATTAAACAATGAATCTCAGCAGTCACTGGAACTGTTCATCATTTAGTTTTAGCAACTAAGGCTTATGTTGCAAAGCAGTGCCTCGTGGCTGAAGCACACAGTGGCTCCAGCAAGAACAGAAATGCCTGAGCTGAGTGTGAGCTCAGCATTTCTCTGTGTAGCTGCTCTTTTCTAACATGTGCACCACAAGCAAAGATAAAGTCAGTTCCTCCACTGTGGGCAACAGGTATCTCTGGAGCCTGCATTCACACTGATCTAAACATTTGAGCCAATATCTTGCAAATTAAAATGTTATTGCAGAAATAAAAAGAAAAATAAAAGTAAGATTAAATTTGAAGCACCACCCCTCTGCCTTCATATCCAAGTTGAAAAATTGCACCAGACTGGAGAAGTGCTAAACTATAAAGTATAAAACTGGCATGCTCACATTTTATGGTGGCATTAATATCAGTAGGGTAGTGAAAATGAAAGGAGATGCATGCTCAGTTTGCCTCCAGCCACAGCAGGCTGAGCAGATGAGAATGGAATTGAAGGATGGAGCTGTGGGGATGGGCAAATGCAGCCTTTTTTAGAGGAGCCAGAACTGCCCCTGCACCCTGAGAAAGGAGCTGTGCTATTGCTGCTATTTCTGCCATTGCCTTGGATGATTAATTTCTTTTAGAAAGAAGGCTTTGCAATATTGAAAATGTGGTTGATGATTAAGAAATAATTTTCTATTTAAAAATGTAAAAAGTTGGAAATTACCTAAATCTGTAATTATACAATGCAAAGCTGTGCCAGACATTTAAAATTCTTGATGCAAGGAAGACTTTTTTCTGTTAAGACTTGTTATGATGTGTGATTAAAAAAGATAGTTGCCTTTGGGGGGAAAAACCAAAGGAATTAAACTCTGAGGAGGCCTCTCCAGTAAAGGAAGAGGAGAAGAGCAAAGAGCTGTCAGGGAGAAGACACTGACATCTTGAGCTCAAGGAACACAAATGCCAGTGATTTAGATGGCTCTGGTTGGTAAAAACTGATAGAAAATGAAAGCCCTTAACCATCAGGAGAAATGCTACTAGTCCCTGGAGCATGCCTAACCTGTCAGAATAAAACAAAATGAAAATATTGTAATCTTTAATAGTTAATACTTGCAAAAAGAGGCACTAGAAGACAGCTTGACAGTAGAAGATAGCTTGTGTCTCTTTTCAAATAGACTTGACACCTTTCCTCACAGTGTTACCACAGATTTTTTTTCCCCTCCCACTACAGAACACATACTTCTAAATGAGTCAATTAAAAGTAGTTTCTCTTCTAAAATAGTCTTCTGGATTTGAGAAACTAATACTTTCTTTGTTCTCTAATTGAATTTCTTTTATTTCATATATGGGGAAAAAAAGTGTGTCAAACATAATTTGGTGATGAAAGTTTAAAAGACAAAGAAGTCTAAGCCTGTCAAACAACCTTTTATTATCCCATGCTGTGCTAAAATAATGTACTTTCACACACCTTTTTGGGGATAAGGGTTGATACTTGAAGGGTATCAAGAAGGAACATTCAAGAAGTTTCAGAGAAGAGCTGAAATTCCACAGGAATGGAAAAAGCCCTTCTCAAACTCACTTCAGAGAGCCTATTTTTCATATTAAAAATCAACAGTGTAACACAAAGCTAATGAAATGAGACCAATTTCTAAAATCAAACTCTGTGTTTTGTCCCAAATTCTGTGCTGCTTGGCCTACCTGCATCACTTCCAACAGCAGGACACCTCTGAGGTGTCCAGTGCCAGTGTGCTGCCAAATTTTGATAAACCAGGTTGATCTGGAGGTACTCCAAGTATTGCAGACTCCCATTTTGTGTACATCAATAATACAGGCAACTTCCTAGCTTTCCTGGGTACCTCCCTGGGTATTAATGCAGTTAAAATCAAATTTGAGGCATTAACCCCAGAGTGAGAAGATACTTGTGATAGAACAGAAATAAGCTTGGCACAAATTTATGAGGATTTAGTTCCTATAAATCTGAAGACCTATTACAGAAAGAAAAGAGAGACCTGAGATAATAGACAATTAAAGGGACATTAAGTGAACAGCCACACCTACTTTAATAGATAATTTAATGAACTTTTGAGTTGTTAGAACTGTCATTCTTCATGTAACTAAGTTCTCTTGATGCTACAGAAAAATCTGTTCAAGAAAAAAGGATGAGAAATGAATTAGATCTCAAAGCAGTGGCCGACATTGGAAAAGCAACAAAAGCCAGTGACAAACATCCAAGTTTGCAAAATGATTTATAATTAAGCCATTTTAATGATCAATGCTGCCACTTCTGAAACATCTTGCAGAATTAGGGTAATACTTCTAAATGTACTAAAATTGGTCAGGTTTGAAAAAAAAAAGAACCTGTTCTTACCTCTAACTATTAATTCACTAAGGTTTCTGGGAGGTTGGGAGGGGACTAAACAGAAACAGGAGTGGAAGATCTTCAAGAACAATTTATTTGATAAATGAGTACTAGTTTTCACAATAAAAAAGAGGAATATTTTTGGCCAAAACCCCATCCATATTTAGTGCTGAAGTGAATGTGGTCAAAAATCAGAAAGTTCCTTAGAGACAAAAATGAGAGAAATAATTTTCACTTCAGAATATGTGATTAATAATAGTGGTTGAAATTCATCAAGGAACTAAAAAAATTATGGAAGATTAATTACTGGCTGCAGGAAAGACAGCATTTTAAAAAGACTTAGCAATACTGGAAACAAATTGTAGGTAGAGTACTTTCATTTACTAACAAGACTGGCTAAAGAGACAGAGGTGTACTAAGTTTTTAATAAATATTTCTTTTCATCTGGGGTGGGGGGGAGGTATTGTTGAGTAGAGTAAGGTGTTGTCCAGTGCACTGAGAAAATGAAGAATATGTCTGGTTACATCTAGATTAAGATGTTTCTAAAACACCAGGAGTCTCAGACATCAGAATTGTGGTGCAATTCTCAGAGCAAATACCCTGCCTGCTCGTGTTGGAGTTACAAAACTGGGAATTCAGAAGTGCTAAAAAAAAGTTAATGTGGTGCCAGCATTCCAAGGTAGATGATCTAAGTTGATCCTTGGTGACAAAAAAAATTATGGGGGACTGGCAAAAGTGAAACTAACAGGAGTGGAATACAGTGAATTACCAGCTGATGTGTTTTATTAAGAATGGATGCTTTCATTACTTACCAAACTTGTCATTTGAAAGACTATGCAATGGCACCTATAAAAATGCCAGTTAAGTGGGCTAAGAATTATGATACCTCCCAGTATGTCCAAAATGCTATTTGGAGGCCTGGTAAAATTGGCACATTTCCTTTAGTTATCTATGAGTAAACAGACAATTATTGACATTTGTGACCAATGCAATGGCTGCCAAGACAAGCAGCTGAAAGGCCAGGATTGCCCTTAAGAGCAATCAAGCTACAATTTCTTAAAATAAGGCAGGTATTAATAATGCCAAGCTCAATATGAGCACTAAACATCTGCATACAGTTCAGTCTCCCAATTTAAGCTGATGACTAGAGATAGATGCTGCAGTTCAATTCCATACCTCTGACTTGGAATTAGTCCCAGATTTCCATCCTATTGTCTTGTGAATTGAGGTTCATGGTCTAAATCTTCTTTTAAAGTTGTTTATTGTGTAATTATTACTATAAAAGCCAATGTTTATTGATGTTCTTAGTTATGGAGATAACTATTACACCTCTAATTTCACAGCTGAACCTTACTAAATGGAAAGCTATTACTATGATTTACTGTGGAATTAAAATTTTCTCCACTTTACCACACCTTTCATTTAATTAAATAAGGGCAGTAAAAAGAAGGGAGTGCAACTTCTTCTGTTTTTTTCTTTCTTTTTGTTTTTTTTTTTTTTTGAAAGACAACTGTCAGTTACTAAATGAAGCAAGAGTTACTCTGCATTTATTATGTACACATTCACACTGAACACAGGCTGACTTCCCAGCTCTGCTAAGCTGATCATTACCTTAAAAGAATGAATGGCATGAACATTTAGTTTAAAAAAAAAATTAAATCAATAAAATTCAAGAGTTAGCTGAAATCCCTGAGAATCAATACTGTAGAAAAAGGAAGCTCATGTCACAATAAAAATAAAAAGCTGATTCTTTTTAGGGGTTGCTTGATTTCATGAGACTGAATATAGAATATATTTCAATTTTGTCACGGAGGACAGTGGGGCAGGCAGGGGAGCAGTAGCAATGCACAGATTCTCTGTAACATTTTCTGTGAGTCTGTCAAGTTGTTTCATTTTGATAAAACAGGGATATTATCTTCCCTTTTCACTCTGTGCTCAGTTAAATCCCATGTGCAAAGTATGGAGACTCCTGAAAGGTACTGCAAAACCAGGGGTTTCTTCTTTAAATAAGGGACTCTTAAATGTTACATTAGGAGTGAAGATAATTACACCTTCCAGTTCACACCACTCCTTTGAAGACTGGGATTTATAATCCACTCTCAGGATCTCTTAAGCCCTTCTTTATTCTTTTCAGCCTAAGTAAGGCTTTACTATGGACCCAAACCCCATGATTAACATCACCTCCTGTGACTCTTGTCCTGATTTCTGGAAGAAAATTGTCATCCTGGATGGCCATGCAAAAGCACAAAATTACTAAAATATTGCAGAAAACACACCCATTCCTGAATAAAAGTCAAAATTAAGAATATCTTCCAATATAATAATAATAATAATAATAATAATAATGATGCCTCTAGTTTTCAGGACTGAAAACTAGAAAGGGAACTGAAACCAATGAAAGAGAACTAAAAATTAAGTAATTTTATGAAATTACCTGAAAATATATAACTAAATTTGTTGTCTCTTTCCACTTCTACTTTTAGATTTTAAAAATTGTTTACATTCTTATCATACACATCCATACTGATATTTACATTTTATCAATGGTATGGAATGGTTTAGTCTCAAAAGTTTTATGCTTTTTTAAAAATTATTATGGAGCACATACAAGTTTGAGGATTGATTGTATCTTTTCCATCTACATTTGATTATGGATGTGTGTGCCATAGAGCAAAGAAAAAAAACATTGTGTTTTTCTAGGCCAGTAGGATTCACTCTCAGAAAGTTAATTCTGGGCATTTTAAAGCAATGGGGAACATTTCAGACTTCTGTCTTTAAAACTTTAATTTTGTATGTTTAGTGGTAATAGGAAAACGAAAAGGTTGTATTAGTAACTTTCAGGGAAGTGGAAAGCATTGAGTGTCAAATGTATGTCAAAAACCTCAAATTCAGTCATTCAAAAGCCTCTCTTCCTTAAGGCTGCTCTCAACAGCTCCATCTCCATTTATTACCTAGCTCAGATTACACCAAAGCACAGTGTAAAGGCCAGGGGAACATCACAATTTCACCCATATTTTCTAGCATCTGTACTTTTTCCCAGGTGTTGCTAGAGAGGCAAAACCACTCTGACCTTAAGGTCAGATCACAGGGCACTTAGGTGTTGGCAGAACAGAAGGAGCTCAAATAACCATCATTTGCACATATGGACCAAGCAGCACTGTAGCACAGGCATTTCATTTTCCACAGAGAATTATAATTATAATCCACAAATATGTGCCCAATACATCTCTATCTATTCTCTACTGCTCATTTAAAGCTGGATTTTATTCCCTGTATTGTTTTGCAATAATCAGTGGAACTATTTTAATCAGTTACACAAGGACTAAACCCTACCTTTACATTGTGTTGTTTACTGGTCTCAAGCTTTGTTAAAAATTATGGACAGAGACAATACCTCTAAATCCCTCTAAATCAGAGCCCTAAGACAAACCCATTTCTTGCAGTATGAATTTTTCATTTGGCACAGGCAATAAAACAGCTTTGTGCAGATGCCTCTAAAAATCTGTGCTATTTGTAATGTCCTGATTTCAAACCTCTGAAGTAATTGGCACTGTTCTTATGAATTATTTCAATATCCAGAGGTCTCTTTCAGATGTTACAGGGTATCTTTGTTTCACCAAGCAGTTACCTTACTCCATCACCTGCTGGCATCTCTCTCACACATGCTTTACGGACAAATTGTGAAGCAACTTTAAAAAAACCAAAAATAACAAACAAATAAGCAAACCAACCATTAAAAAAAGCAAAACAAAATTCTCCAAGTTGCTCTGACTTCCAGCCATCTCTGCAGTGAAGGTCTCAAGCAAAGTTGGTGCAGTAACACTGCATTTGCTATGGCACCAGAGTATCAGCCATCTGCACTGATAGCAAGGTTAGATTCCAATGTCAAGACAACTGCAAAGAATCCATGTGCCATCCCAGGAGAGTTTCTGAATCACTGGTGAAACAGAAAGTTGTATATGCTTTTTTTTTTTTTTTTTTTTTGCTATAACCAAAAGCCACAAACTGCTTGTAATATATTGCACATGACAAGGCATAATCCACCCTCTGCACTAAATGTGTTGTGGAGTAATGTCCTGAGAATGCGGGGATTTTGAGTGAGCATTGTAAATCTCACAGCATCAGGAATACTGAGCAGCACTAATAACTAGAAATAACTTCTTCCCTGTGTTAGGATTATATTTGAGGTCTTTTTCCAGTTGCTTAAAATCAGCTGTCATGTTACAACACAGAATATAAAACGTTAGCAAATATTTTTCAGTGCTAATGCAAACCCTTGATATGTCTATTCAAAAACCAGCTACAGAAGAATTTTGAATAGGAACAGAACATTTCAGCTTGATTTCAATGGCAGCTGAGTAACCAACTCCCAGAGGCTCTTCCTAACTCCCCACTACCACAACCTCCCTTCCAAACAAGAGGCTTTGCATTACATGTTCTGTGCTTAATAGAATTAGAACCAGAAGTATAATTGTATTAAACATTCTTCTGGTGAACCTGGGAATCCTATTAACAATATTCCAACAAGCCCATTGAGAGTCTGCCTAAATAATACTGAGCAAAATAGTACTTTTTCAAAAAAAGCAGGGAAAAAAACCCATCAGTATGTCTGACATAAGTGTGCACTGAAGTGCCACGAGACTACTTAGCTCTGTTTGTGTTCTGTTTGGCATCTTGGCAAACAGAGAACAGGGAGACATCTACCAAATTTTCATTAAAGTTCTATGAACAGGAGAGTTAGGACAGGCTGCCAGGGACCCTGTGTCAGTGCCACTGTTCCAGGAAGTGCAGAATGGAGGCACTTCTTCAAGCTGAGTCACTTTGAGTCAGTGTCTCATACCTCTGAACACCATGACATGTAAGTAGAATCAGAGCTGCCATCCCTGTGGCCATGCTTTTCTAGTCTGTTTTTTCTACACTGTTATTTTAGGTAGCAGAATAGATGAGTTGCTGGTGCTGCTCTCTTCCATCAACCTGTATTCTTCCAATGAAGGAATCAGGTCAGCCTACTTGCTTTCTCTCTTACATGCACAGGCACATACACAGAGGAGATTCTGTACTTAAGGATGTTATTTTTAATTCATGTGCAGCTCACCCTGTATGGAGAAGGGAGAGGGCTGTTACACAACTATCTAAGCAGCAGGGTCAGTCTCAAAGACAGCAGCTCTTTGAATGAAAGATATATAAGGCATATATCTTCACATGAATGTATAAATAAAAGGTACCTATGAAAAAAAAAAAAACAAAACTATAGATATAGCTAGAAACCAAAAGATAAGGTGTAAGAAGTTGCCTTTTCCAGGCTCTGTTAGCCAAGGAGAATACAGTGGGTATCTGGCATATTCATCAGTTCAGTGATTCCTACGTACCCTTGCCATCAGCAGAGTAAATCATTACACACAGTCCACGAAGCTCAGGGCATATGCAATATTCTACTATAAAAATATATATTCTACTTAAAAGCTGTGAACTCACAAACTACATTAAGCTACTCAGGACAGCTCACAGAAAGACAGCAATCCCATTTTACAATCAGTGAATGCAGACAATGCCTTTTTACTATCATTCCATCATGCTGAAGTATGACAGCACATATAACAATATTAATCCTTAGTTCCTGAGAACAACCAAAACCTCTCCTCAGATTGAAGGGGAACATTTAAGTTCCAGAACAACCTCTGCTGTACACTGCAGTTCTTTCTTCCTTACCTTCAGCTGCCTTGATGGTGTAGCCATTCTCTTCACTTGGTGGTACTTCCAGGACCTGCATGACCCTGTCCAGCAAACCATGGATGATCTCAAAGCCTGGGCTTTTGTTGTAATAAATCGCACATAAACGTCTATAGTTTCTCGCCCCTACATCTGCAAAAGAAGGAAGCAATTATGTTACCCAGGAAACTTTATCACACTTCTAACTAATCTTGCCTTTTGCATCACTTTTACTGCCCCATGAGGCACTTGTGGCTGAAAGGAGAAATAAGTATGTAAAATGCCTTCTCTGACAGACCTGTCATGTAGCCTGAGGAAACAACGGAATTTCTTTAACCCACTGGACTCTCACAGTCAGGAATATAAAGAAAGATTTAAAGTACTCTAGGCCTTGAGCAGGAAAGAGTGTTGTTATATACAAATATCTTGTATGCAGTGACAGGTACCAAGCATAAAGCTAAGTGTTAAAGAAATTTAAAATAGGCAAGCCAAAATGCAAATACCCAGTAGGCATGGAGAAGCTTGTGATGCTGGTGGGAAAGCTAAATATTTATAGAACTCAGCTGTAGAACAACTACCAGCACAAAACAACCAGCCCACAACCTGAAATGAGTGAAATAATGTTAGCATGGTGATCTGTGAAAATATCTTAATTCATAGAGGTTCCCAAATCACAACTGATGCTCTCTGGGACCATCTTGGACATCCCTGTAACCAAGTGATTATGAAAAATGTGCTACACTGCACACATTCCTAAGACAGAAACATAAGTATCTCCCACTTTGGACAATTCCTTAAGTCAAACCCCTGCCTTATGCCTTCTGACATTGATTTCAGCAAAATAAGTTTGTTTTTTTAAATTTTCACAATGAGCATATAGTAGCATGTTGTTGTACCTTGTGGCTACCCCACTGCAATGCACACTGTCTAGGACTAGTGTGGCTTTTGAGGCTTTACTCATGGTGGGTTTCAGCATGTTCATCAAGTCAACAGGAACCAAGCTCAAAGAAACAAGAAAAGGAATGGGTTTTTCAGGCAGCATAGAGTTAAGCAGTGAAACTTCTTCACAGGATTTTGTGGATACCAGGAGTTTACACAGCTCTGAGGAGGCAGATGGAGTCCATAGCTGATAAATCCACTGCTTCTTACTATGAGAATCACATCTATGCTGGGAAGTCCCTGAGCTACTCCTGGCCACAGAGCAGGGGAGCCCTCAGGCAGATTGATTCACTTCTCCCTCAGAAGCTCTCCTGCCCTCACAAGAGCTTTCAGCTGGAGTTAGTCAGAGCATTAATATCTACCACATGAGAAATTACTGCTCCAACTAAACATTTAGTGATATAAAAATCTGCCAGGAACTAAACAGGAAAGCATTTATCAAGCGACCAGAAACACACAGGTTAACACAGACAGTAAAACACAGGAGCAGAGCCTACACCCCAGATGAAAGCTCAGCCTTTTTGAGACAGAAGTCATCCAAATCTTCTAGGGCAGCTACTTGGTGCCACAGCTGCAAGTTCTCTCATCAGTCACTGAAAGCTGGACTTACTGTGGCAGCAAGTCTGCAATTTGTCATTCAATATTATTTTCCTGTCATTAAAATAATGAGCAGTGTTAAATAATGCTGGAGAATCCAATCCTGAAGTTAAAATGGCAACACAGGAAAGTAAAGGCTACAGAGAAAATATGAATAAATGCAGAGTCTGATTTTGGGTCTGAGCACTCTGGTGGCTCTGTCTGTGTGTCACATGTGTCTCTGCCAGCTCTACTAAGATACTAACAAGTAATGCAGTCATAGATGGACAACAATTTATTTTCATGTTATACTGAGAAACAGAATAGAAAAACATTGTTTCTCCTTCCCTAAGACAGCATGTTCTTTGGGCTAGATGTTCAGTAGAATGATTTCCTTTATTTATGAATCATTATAGTAGCAGATTTTGTGACATCTGATTTTTTTTTCATTATGATTAAGATAGTCAGTGGTGCCTTCAAACCAGAACTCTTAACTAAAGCATCAGAAATAAACATACACATTTTTTACATGTCATGTTTTCAATTTTAGGAATCTTTGATAAAGGAAATGTTTTTTTCAAGTGTTATAAAACTTACTCCTTTATGGAGTTCAATCACAACAGAGGAATTTTATTCACTACAAGTGATAGGAAGGAAAAAGATATTGGGAATTGTAGGCAAAAGCTGGCAGATGTTAGAAATCTTCAGTTCTTTATAAGTCATTTAAGAGCTCTCATGTCATGCCATGAAACATTTCTATTTTTCAAGTGAGCTTGCCAAGTATGTCAACCCAAATTATACATAAATATATATATATATGTGTGTATATATTTTTGAGACTTCAAAGCACTTCCTGGGGATGCTGCTGAAAAACAATCCAAAGGATGGGCAGCTGCTTAGGAATCTGTGAGCCAAGAGTGCAGAGGAGGATAAAGCAACGTTGTACACTGTTCCCTTCCAAATCAGAGCTGCTTCAGAAAAATGACCTGGTGATCTGAAAAGGGACACCTGCTCATGAAAACTTGTCTTTTAGCCTCCCAAACTATTTTCTGCAGATAACCAACACTTCCAGACGGTTGGAAATATGCTTCAAAAGGTGGCAGCAGCTGTATTCACAGATGATGCAAATTGTGCTAAATGTGTGCTACCATAAGCTTGCCAGATTCTCCAAGATCACTGGTCAGAGGTGATTTTCCAATGGATTAATTTCTTTTGTTGTGGTGAGAGAAAGGGTATTCTCTCAGGCCTGGTGGTAAAGGTGCTGATTTACAGCCTAAACTAGTGTAACTATCCTACAGAAGTGATTACCTAGTGATACAAATCACCCACACAAATGCTGCGCAACATATTCAAATCCAGTACATTTCCTTCTGCCCTGAGAAAAATCATTTTTGCTCAGATTTGGTTCCATTTAGTTATATTAAATATAACTAAAAAAAACCCCTATATATAATATATATGTATACATACACACACACACATATATATATATAATACAACTAAATATAACTGCCACACATTTTGCTAATTTAATACATCAAAACTTTCTGTCAGGTAAGTTTGAAGAGAAATATGTTCAGTTCACCTGGGTAAACACAAGTTCTGTGTAAGAAGGTACTTCATTAAAGTGTTTAAAAGAGCTAGTCTCATTTACACATGGATGACTGCAAGATGCCATTTCAAATACAGTTAATGTCAGTACTCTTTTGACCCATACTTTTGAAATTATTAATTGGAAATTCTGCATGCCAAAATCATGAAATAATAAAATTAAATTAAGTCAGTCTGATGACATAAGCCTTGTGCAGAAAATCTCATTCCATATGTGAGAGGACGACCCCACGTTTTTCAATGTTTGCAGTTGCCTTTCTCCACGCCCCCCACTGCCCTCCCCAAACAGTTTATTAGGCAAGTTGAATTTTGGAAGTCAGTTTGGAGAAGACAGTAGTGATTCTAAACATAACATTAAAGCCCATTTCAGATACTGTTCACAGTCTGTAAGGGCTCAGTCCATGAGAGGGCTGCCCACTGCTGCTGCCTCACAAGTCTTTGTTTGTTGCGATCATTCCCATCAAAACTAAGAACACCACAAAATCATTCCTTATAAAACTGTTAAGCAGCCATCCACATAAATGAAAGCTTTCAAGAGCTGCACTTGACAAACATGAAATAAAAGTAACAATTGAACTCCCAAATTTTATAATGCCAGAGTAAATGTGCTCCTTAGTCCAAGACAAACAGTTCCACTCTTGGTTCTGAAGAATGCTGATGCTATTCTGCCATCTGTCCCACGTTTTGTGCATTCTAGCTGACTGCATGCCCAACAAGGAATGAGCTGCACCACCAAACTGTCTGCATTTAATAAAAAAGAGCCTACAGTTCGCTAAAACTGCTTGTTTTGCTTGGCAAGGCTCTTTTTTCTTTCAAAAAGGAAAAAAGGTAATCTACAAATTAAATTCATCACCAAAGCAATTTACTTGCCATTTTGTTTAGGCCTTATATAAACCTTTGTTTTGCAGATCCCAGATCCTTCAAACACAACCACTAAAATCTGAAACCAGATAATGAAACAACAGAACCATTGCTACCACTGAATTTAAAGTAATGTCAGCCTTTTTACCAAGGCAAAAATCCATTCAACTCCTCCCAAAAGTTGTAGCTTGGGCACTCATTTTCTCTCAATATACCATAGAGAAAGACAGAAATCAGTAAAATTTAGGCAAATTTTTAACATTTAAAAATCTGTTTTTACAGTTCATTTTACTATGATGTATTTTTCCAGACAAAGATAATTTGAAATTTTGATCATATACAGTGAAATCAGTGCAAAGAGGCCCCAAGACAGAGGAAGGATTTCATGGAAGCTTTTGGAAAGTGAATGAGCTGCTTTGCCTGTTTCACATATTATGGCTACAGAACAATTCCAAAGCAGACACTCTTTCTTAGAATAGCTAGGTGAAATGGAAAGATAAGGATAATATTTTTATTAATGAGAGAGGAAATTTTAGACTGTGGAGCTTTTTATTTATGGATACAGTTTTTTACACAGACTTGCTCCATTCTCAACCCTGTACCTCTGCTACCAATCTCATTCTTCATATTAGTTATCAACTTCCCAAAAAATAATCTGGGAGAACAAATACAAGCAAACCTGTTTAAAGATGATGGAAAAGGGACTCATGTTGAGACACACTGACCCCAAAATCTCTCTGGGATAGAACCTGCCTATAAATAAAAGCTGCTCTTCCCAGGCTTGAGACATTCTGCTTTCTACCAGCTGGCACAGCCCTGCACATCCCTGAGACTGCAGTGGTATAAACAGGCTCTAGAACTGTAACAGCAGCATGTCTTTGGTATTTCTGCATCCCAGGGGTTGTGCCACTTGCAAACATGATGAGCAGGTAGTTTCTTTCAGGAGATACATCCCTGATAAGAATATCAATTACATTCCTGATAAGAAGACAAAGGAGCACTAGATTAAGAGCAACAAAAATAGGCACATCAACATAAGCAATTTAGAGCAATTACTTTTTGATGCAAAATTTTCTTGTCTTTATGTTTGCAGTTTCTCAGTATCTGTGACAGATTTTAAGGAATATTTAGATGCCTAAAAATAGTTGCAGTATATCTCCTTGCACTTTTGAGAAAGCATCTTAAAATGAACGTTTCCAGACACTCTAAAATCCGGCCTGTAAACCAGGCCATTAAATCTTGTGCTGTGCACATTAATACAAAACTCCATTGTAGTATGAAATTACTATTATTATGGAAATGCCTATTTTAAAGGAAATACAGATTTATTTACTATTATCATTTGGTATGTAAATGTATTTCCATATCAAAGATTCTGAGGAACCTGCTCTTCTTACCTGTATTAGGATCTTTTACTACAATGTCAGAAATCTCAAAGAGTTTGAGAGGCAAGGGCATCTTTCTGTTGGCAGCAATAGTTTTCAGCAGCCCAGGAAGGAGGGTTGTACGTGCCACCTGCAGGACAAACAGAGATGCTGCAAGTCAAATACCTTCCAAAATATTGTTTTCTCCATTTGTTTTTGTTTTCTCCATCCATAACAGGAATTTAAAAGTAGTCAACTGCAAATACTGCACTCATCTCCTGTGTTTAAGCAAGCTTGATTTAGAGTTACTAAACCTGGAAATGTACACTCTCTCCATGTTCTATATACTGCTTTTTCTCAAAGGGTTTATATGGGAGCTTAAGAAGTGGTACCATTTCACAGGTATTCACAGGAATTGCAGTGCAGGGTAGAAAAATAATACAGAAAAGTGAAAAAAATTCCCATAAATTTACTCTCACTTATACAAAAGGCAAATTCTAAGTGCAGTTTTGGAAACATCAAGTGTTATCTAAAATGTTATTTTTATAGGAAAATGCTATGTAATATTCAGTCATGGACACCTGAAATCTGTAGAAAATGTGTTCAAAGAACCAAGCAAGAGACAATTGTGTCTGTGAATGTATCTGTAAGAACAGTAACATTTCCTGTGTTCTCCATTCAAATACTTCCTTTGAATTGCACCTTTTTTATTTACCAAGCTAGAAGAGTTTGATTCAGTAAATCTAATGTAAGAGGGGTGGAAATGACTGCTCCTTGACTGCAGGTTAGAAGTCACCATGTGCTCAGCCACAGTTACTTCTTATGCTTGGTCATGCAGCATTTCTGTCTCTTTATCCTACTTTTCTTAACCAATGAGGAGTTCCAGCTGCACACTCAGTGTAAGACAGACCCTGGCATCATCTTGCCCTTTCCTTGCTGGCAGAGGACAGGAGATGGGGGAGAGTTATCCTGAGAATCTCATCCCAGCTACCATCTAAAGCTGAAAGTTTATAGTGCATCACACAGAGCAATCCTTCCCAACTTTCAGGGAGGCCTACATTTTAAAAAATTGAAGCTATTTTGCCACAAGGAAGTATCCATCCAATAATAACCCTGCTTAACAGCACTGCTACTGCAAAGGCCTGCAGTCTTGCAAGAACAGGAGTCTGTATCTGGCTAGAGGGGCTGCCATGTTTTCTCTTTTTGTTCACACTTTGTTTGTTGGGGGTACATTCTGTATTGCTCACTGTAATCACCATGCTAAATGACAGAAGTGAACAGCTGGTAATGGTCTAAACAGGTTCCAGTGGTGTCTTGCACGACTGCTTATTTGTGGTACCAAATAAAAGGTGTGCAAACAGTCTGTTCTTGAATCTCAGAACAGCAGAAGACTGTCATCAATATTAGAGGTAAGATCTAGGAAGGTATTTCAGAAACTCAGAGAAATCAGATGTACTGAAGGTTCCTTTTTTTTCAAGGGAAAAAAACCCCACAAATCACAAAATATCAATACCTAACGAACTCCTGAAACTGTTCAAAACCTTTTTAAAGTGAGTTTACTTTGTATTTGTTAGGCAAGAAAAAAAAAGGGTGGCTCTAAATTTACATTCCTTGTAAACTAAAGAAAGCATCTTAAAAAACAAACCAACAACACTCTTGAAAAGAAATATAAAACCTATGGGTACACTCTTTGGTATTTTCAGAATTGTTGAGAATACCATACTTGAGCTCTCAGTTTCTGCTCTAGATAAGATCAAATGATCTAGAAAGGAGTATTAAGATACTTCAAGAGCATCACAGATTTAAAAAAAAATACACAAATGAAAACAAGAGTAATAATGATCAATATTTAAAAAAAACCAACCCAAATGTTTCCTCCCCAAATCTCATGAAGTTTAGAGATTGCCAAGTCTAATAGTTCCTTCTCTATTGAATACATTTTCTAGATGAGGGAATTGATCAGCTATCTGGGATTTTCTGCAATAAGACTACTCAGTTTTGCCACATTCTGCCACACAGAGCATGGTACTTTGCTTTCTTGAAAAGCTGATAGTATTTCACACTGGAAGAGAGATTTCTCAGTGGAGTAACAGAAGATGACATGTTCAGAACATAAACATATCCAAGCTCTTCAATGCAAGAAATGTAGCTTATAGTTCATAAATTTTATTTCCTGTAGGTTCCTTTCTCACCTTTTAAAATACAGAATCCATAACAATATTGCTTTCAAAATGTAAGTGATCTCACCTGAAATTCTGCCGTTTTGGGGTTTGCTATGTGCACGGCGTTTGTTGCAGAGATGTCTGTGCCAAGTTTATCTGCAATATCTTCTTGGGAACACTGCAAAGGAGACAAAAACCTATCAAGGTCAAGGAGTTAAAACAGACAGCCAGTGATGAAATTTGGTATCAAGAACAATGGAGTTGTAGCACTGCTCCATAATATATCCCCTCACACATAACACTCATCATACAAATTAAGTCCTAGACTTTAGACTAAGTAGGCAAACTAATTTATTTACAAATGTTAATTACTAAATAAAATAAAGTGGGATTAAAAAAAAAAAAAAAAGGCAAGTATTTATTTAGGCTTCTGTCACAGATTGTTGCATTTATTTTAAAAACAGGCTCAGATTCTGCACCCCGACTTGCAGTGGGTGAAGCACTTTATTCTGCAAATAGCACTTATAGAGGGACTGATATCTGTTCTTTCACACAGAGACAATCCCTTGAGGGACACTTACAAAAAGTACAGTATTGTCTATGAAAAACAGCTCATATGGCCAAGCCCTCAATTTTCAGAGCTGTGTAAGATTCTTGTAGTATGTTCATTTTTTAGGGTTGAAGTGTTTTTAAAGCCTGTATTCTAAAAGTGTATTTTTAAGCTGGTCAGTAAAACAATATGCATTCTCTTTATCAGGCTCAGCCAATGTCTGTGCACACACTGCAATAGATGCTACTTCTAAGATCCACACTTCAGATTTCCAGAATTTATAGCTTTATTAGAGTAATAAAGACACCAGTAGCAGACTAGGCACATAACTGAGGATTTGCTTGTGTATTGCAGTCTCCCAGAAGTGTTCCCTTTGCACTGGCAGCACTCACAAAGTGTGTTGATAGACCAACTGTGAGAAAGATGAACAGATGATACCATCTGAAAAAGTGGGTTATTGAATAATCATTTTAAAAAATCCCAAATAACACAAGGAATGCTGAACTTAGGAGGAGAGAACTGTGTTAAACAGTTTTCAGATGTGTATCTAAACTACAGCATGTTACTGTGATTTAACTAAATGCATTCTGGCTAAACTGGAGCTCCTCACAGAAGGCAATGTTATTGTGTACAAATCTCATTTGGGGCTCTAACCAAGAAACAGACTGAGTGCACAAATACATAAGCAGTGTTTATCATATAACACTGGGGTACAGAATGCTGTAGCATAAATTATATCCAAGTTATCAAAGTCATAAGGCTCACACTGGTGTGTTAATAAAGTGCTGGGGACATAACAGACTGTGAGGTTCATCCTGCCACAGCAGAAATACAAATAAGAAATGTGATACCATGACACACTGCATGACCTTCAAAAATTCTGCTGTTGCAGTTCATAAAGGTTCTCAGTTGTAGCAAGGTAATACATTAAATGTTCTAGACTTATTACCTATTGCTGCTGAAAAAAATGAACTATGTGGTTCAAAGAACCAAGCAAGAGTGCAGCACTCAACAATGAATAATGAATTAGGAAATATTAATTAGGAAATATTAATTTTGGATAGTAATATTAATGGAAAAAAAAACCTTTAAAAGCTTGACTATATGTAGTTTCTTCAACATGGTAGTAACCACACGTCTGAATACCTCTGTTAGATATTAGCACTGCAGGAGGCAATACTACTTATTGTCCTGGTTACTTAAATGAGTTAATAACCAAATGTTAAAACTGGAATATATTTTTCAGAATGAGAGCAAATTTTGCTTTTGAAGCTCTGTGAAATCTGAAGGTGTTAAAATTTTATTCAGTCGATTCAAATTACCAAATCTGGTTGCAGTACATGAAATTTTTAACTGCCAGAAATGCTTTAGGAGCCTGAAATCTGAGTAAATTAGTAAAAAATAATCCGTGAGCAGATCACTCTCTTTCTTAAGAGGTTGTGTACTTTCAAGGATTTATACCTCTCACCATCTAGTCAATTTTAGGTTCAGGAAGAAGCTAGAGAAATTCCACAGCGATTTTAACAGAATATGTGATGGTAGCTCCCCCATATGCTAAAATGTGCACAAATTGGACTTTTAAGCAAAGGCTTTGAGCAGATCTTGTGACAGAAAGGATTTTTTTTAAATGTATAGTATATTTTCAACAGCTACCTATGCCAGTCTCCATTTATGGGCAGTTACCATCTACATTTGGAGGGCATGGGAGCATATTTAACTTTTTTGCTTTTAATAGTAGATCAAGTTCTCTGATCCAGTTCACAACTCAGGGGTATGAGCAAGTGACCATGACACAGATATTGTTTCCTACTGTACATTCCATTTTAGCACAACAATCCTGCTGCATAATTTCCATAGTACAAATTATGGCATTGGCTGGGATCAGAGTGGCACTTGCTGCTACAGAGTCCTAATTCTTGGTCAAAGACTACTGGCATGGCTGTAACAAATAATTGCTAAAACCAGTGGTAACAATGCTATATTTTTTATCTATATTTGTTATCTATTTACTGTATATCTGTTTATTATCTATATTCAAAACCCTACCCGTGGTGAAATTTACAAAGGATGCCACCTTAGTGTCTGTGTATTGTAACTTTTTCATGGCTATTAAAATAAGCTCTTTTCAGACTGAATTATCTAATGCAAGGAATCGTGGGCAAGTGACAATACTAAAGAAAATTACAGAAACAGGTAACTCTCAATACACTGTAGAAATACCCACCAGAAAGTACTAAATTTTCATGTTGGTTTTCCAATTATTGAATTATGATGAACTTCACATCTGGTGACCAAAGTCTTGAGAGAGATTTGCTGTCTTACAATTCCGTCCAAATTAAACTAAAACCAGTCCTTCAGCAGCTACTTCCCTCTCTATACTTAGAACTACATACCACATTAACAGTGACTCATTTAATTTCTCTGACCTACAAACTCACCAAATATTACACTGTGATTCCAAAGCCCTAGTAAACAACCAGCTGCCAAAACAGTACTGGAAAATACGGGTACATTTAGATGACAACATAACCTCGGACCACCCTCTGCAGTTTTGATTGCATCACTGTTCGAACATGCAATTAAGAAAAACACGAAATCAATGTAATATACCAGGGCAAAAGTGAGTGCTTCAGTGAATCCAGCAGCTGCCAAGTCCAGTCTCAGAAGTTCTGTGAGCTTATTGAGGGGAAGCTAAAATGAAACAAAACAGTGTTCAGCTTCCTTCTAAAAGCATTTTGCTATTCTTTCCCGGGGTGATTCTGCCTGCCACATGATGGTGAATTCACAAGGGAGGGACTATGCTTGTGTGCTTAAAATTTTTGAAAGCATTAGCCAGCTGCCTTTAGGCTTGCCTAAGGAAATGAATCTCCCAATTAGAGATTTAATACGGGCTCCCTACTTAAACCCTGTCTTTTTTCAAGTACCAGCAACCACTGGTCTTAGACTTATTCAAATCAGTGGGGCATCTGTTTTGTATCCCAACCACGGTAAATACTTCTCAAGGCAAAGCATGTCAAAATATTTAATTCCTAGGTTCTGTTTTCCCCAAAGCCCTTCTGGCATGCAGCAGTCATTTACTGACAACAGAGCATTCATTTGAAGGGGCAATCTTACTTGATTAGCTATGGTGTACGTTTTCGGAATCACCATCTGAATGTTGTTATAACCATAAGCTATTGCTGCATCTTCTACGATATCACAGGCATGGATAACGTCTGCTCTGGTAGGAGGGATTTCAATCTCTAGATGGTTCCCATTCCCTGTGACGTGTGACTTCAAACACATCCTAGTCAGCAGCTTTGCCAGGCTTGATGGAGTTTCACTGAAACAGAACAAGAGAGTGGTAATTTATGGATTTTGCACTATACTGACTGGCTTTGTAATCAATGTTTTTTTCTGCATTGCCTCATATCCTGGAGAATCTGCAAGTGCTTTATAGACTGTACACAGACTTAGTATTCAAATAGAACCAGTTCAGATTCCCACTTATGAGATGGTCATTTTCCTTTACTTCATAACAGTTGTGTGAATCCATAAAGAATCATTCACTTTCCCTGAAAGCAGGGGACTCTGTTTCAGAGTTATCTAATTACCCAAGATAACACCTGAATTTTTGATAAATTAAAAAAAAAAAATCACATAAGCTAAACATTTTAAAAACAATAAATCAATGTCTTCTAGTACCTTTGTCATGGTTAATAAAAACTATGTTTTCATTTGAAGTAACACACCTGATTCCTACTTTCTTGTTAATGTATTCAGGTTTCACTTTCTCTGTCCGATAAGCCAGCTCCTAAAAAAAAAGACAAAGATTTTAAGCATAGACAGTGCTTGCCATTTCTACCTAAGAGGATTCAATCTCAGTAATCTAGTTTCTAATTGCCATACTAAAATGACACCCACAGAAGAAATGTATGGAATATTAGGCTATATTTAGCATTCTAAAGTTAATAGGATTGTTGAAAATATACTCTAGTACATGATGCAAAAGCTGTTCTTGGTTAAGCTGGAAAGGTGAATGCAGCATGAAATCCCCGTTATTGAAACTTCTGATAATTTCTGATATATGCAAGTAACAGAGTCACTGAAAGTTTATGGTGAGTAGTTCATCCTAAGTCAAAGCCCTAAAGCACAGAATGGTCATGCATGAGATCTCATGGTCTTGTACAGATCAAATGACCTTTAGGAGGAAAAGGAAGGAAAACTTTGTATTTCTTTATTGGCACATAAATATCTACCAGTATTTTACTTAGCAAGTATGCAATGTATTTAAGAAAGTTATTTTGTATGTATTTATGTATTTCATGTGTTTCTAAACTTCTTGATATACAAATCCTTAAAAACCATAGTAACTGAAACTTGGGGATTTTTTTTCTCTACTTTATCTAGGGAAGCTGCTTTGGTGACTGCAGAGATTTCTATTTTGTTGGATATCTTTTCAGGATTCTACAACTTTCCTCTGGTCATTAAAACTGACATTGTAAAAAAGAAAAAGATAAAATGACAGTAGAAAACCTCTCAGCAAAAATAAGTTTCCCTCTAAACAGTTTGTACTTCCTTGGTATATCTGATTTTATGAACTCAAACAGATCTGTCTTCAGTTACTTTCAGGAAACAGGAGGAATTGCTCTCTTTCTACTTATTAAGAGGATAAAAAAGTAAGACTCCATTACTGTGAAAAGGTCTGTCTGGGGCTCTGAACTGAAGTCAACATTCTGCCTTTTAGACCTGTACATAGCTGGTGTCTATAAAGTGAGAGACTGAGAAATGCAGTGTTACAAGGTTATTTTAACTGAAGGGCATTAAAGCTTCCAGATCTGATAAGTACATTATGCTGAGGCTGATTTCAGTTCTCCATAGGCTTAAGGCTGAAGGACCTCTTCCTGCATTCATTTTTTCTGATTTGGAACATGTAGGTTTGGACACAGATGATGACCTTTGATTGTAATCTTTACTTGATCCTGGAAAAGGTCCTATCACAGGCACTCTAAAACAGAATAGTGTATTTTTAACTTCATCACAATTCAATGGGGCTTCAGAAGGACTTTCCTAGACAAGGAAAAGCTGGAGCTGGAGTTATTTTTTGTAGGGTTAGAGGAGGTTCTGACTCACTAATACAGAGAAAGTGCCAAGCTTGGTTTTTACCCTACACCATAGAACCAGCACATGCTGCCACAGGAAAAGCAAACTCTTAGCAGACTTTTTGCAAATAAAGCCCTCTCCTTAAGGACACAGAGATATCCTAATGCTGTGCTTACCGGATAGATGTGGGTCTTGCCATTGGGATAAACCACTTCTACTGCTTCAACACTGAGAGAGACAGAAAAATATAAGTGAAACTGTTTTTAACACATGGCACAAATGTAATGTCTCTCTGCTTGGAGATTTATACTCACGTGTATGGCTTCTCACAATATTCACTGAACATCGTGACTATAATATCAAGAACAATTTTTGCCTACAAAACAAACATAATAATCACATTAAAATCTGTTATCTACTTGTGTGGAAGTAGATAAAATACCTTAACAAAAAACAGGGAAAATATCTCATCTTACACTCTCTTCATTCTCTTCTAATTTTCTAGCAGTCTAGAATTCTAGACTGAATTTCAAAAAACATTTTCCCTCTGATGCAGACATTTGTGCAAAAGCTTGAAAATCTTTGGTTTTCAAGGTTCTGAAGCCTTGACATATCTTTTCTAAACTCTGTTCTTTAGAAACACAGGGTTTTTATTACTATTTGGAGCTGGGTCTTCCTAACTTTCTGTCTAATTAGTCATTTTACTGAAATTCAACTGGAAAAGGAGAGGCTGCAGGACTGCATTGTTTAGCAATACATTATCAAATAACTTCATTTGCAAATTTTTTGTTTTACAGCTAATATTTTAAGTGATGAGTATAAAAGGACATAATAAGATTCAGATTAACTTCTCAGTCCAAAAAGGGTTTTTTTTTATGCCTGACAGTGTAATTTCCTTCATGTAAACAGAATAATACTGTATTTATTTTTACTATCAAGACAAGCAGTAGCAAGAAAGTTATTTATTAGTTTGCTTAGAAGCCACTCCCCAACATGAAAATTTATTTGTGTTGTTAACATACCATTTTGTAGTAGGGTAAGTTAAAAGCAGTTTTGCTCTTAAGCATCAAGTTACAGACTTTAGGGAAACTATCACTGAATGCACAACCTATATTCAAGAACAGGCAATTATAACTCCTTGGCTTTCACGCTTCAGCTTTGAGTTACAGAATTTGCATATGGAAAGACTTGAATTTAGCAATTATTTGCATGGCATCCCTGCTTGATAAAGATAACTAAGTAGAAAAATCCTTGTCTTTCTTCCCTCAGCCCAAATTTTCAGTAGGACATTAATCTTGACAGAGTATTCTGCCAAAACAGGAAGTTTTAGTAAATTTTACTCTTTTCTAAGCTTTTCAGATTTAGAAAAAGCGCTCAAAAAGAACAAACAGTCTCTAATTTGCTTCAATTATTTTCTCATACAAGCTGAATACTTAGTGTAAACTCAAAGATACAGTAAAATCAAAATTCAGTGAAAACACAATGCTATCTACACAGCAAAGCTGAAACTGTTTCCAGGGAATTCCACAGTCCTGCAACTTTTGTATTGGATGGTTGGCTCCAGACAGTAAATGCCTTGTTGTAGGTCTTTGTATTGGAGCTCTATTATCCAAAGGGAAAACAATTATATTAAAGTATATCAAAAGCAGGAAAGAGTAATTTACCTTTGTAATATCTGTGCCTGTACATTCAATAAACACATTTCTGGTATTTAGGCTTATTTTTGTATGATCTCCTAAAACATGTGAAAACAAAAACATGTTAAAAAATATTAGTTTTATTGCAATAGACTGATACTGACTCATTTTGTGTCAGAAAGATCATTGTCATCTTCCACAATGTAAAAAACCCATTATCTCCTGCACCAACATTCACAGCTGTTGGCAGAATAGCAGCTCTTTTTACTTTTGAATTTATGAATCAAATGAAAGGAAAAAGAAAGATCAGACACACTGACTGGATTATGCTTTACATTGCAAGACACAGGGATCTACAGGTATCTTCAGCTGGAAGCCAGCTAAGAGAACAGTGGCCATCTGCTGTTAGCAAAGGGCTCTGCACTGCCATAGCATCCCATCTTCCCAGGGTTTAGTCTCACATTCACATCACACCTGTGATATATGTCATTTCCTTGGGCAGGAACAAATGAAATGGTTTTTAAAAAGTGATTTATACTAATGACTATCAACAGTCATTCTGTGGTTCTCTTGACACTGTCTGCTGATACCCTATAGGCTGCTCTACAGTAGTGGTTTAGGTCCTAGAACCTGTCCCTTCTAGGCATGAATTTGCTTTGTCTGTACTGGGAGTTATGATGAGTGCACTGAAGCACATCCCTGTTGCATTCAAAGATTTTGTTGTCTGGAAGAGGCACCTGAGGTGTCTCTTTTGCAAACTGGGATGAAGACCCCCAGTGGCTGGCTCCCTACAAAAGTGGGGTCTGTCAGTAAGCCACAAGCAATCTAGAGCAGCTGTACAGAGAAGTCATTCTGTGTGTTAGGTACAGATGGGCAGTGCACACCTGGAGTGAATTCCATGGCTGGGAACCATGCAGAAATGGGCACACATAGTCCTAGAATTGTGTGGGAACATGCCAAATCCAGCCCCTCTGTTCTGCTTGCCTTTCCTTGCACCTTTCATTAATGCAGATGCACCCCACCAAAGTCAAAGAAAGCACTTACATATACATGGGAACTGGAAACTCCTCCTTCCTTTGTTTGACCCTGACTTAGCTTCTCTGTTTTAGTTTCCTATCTGAGAAATTAGGTCACAGCCAGATGGAGTTAGGTGCAGCAGAGATCTTAGGACTGAGGGATCTTGTACTCCCCCTTACAGCTGTGCTATATCTCATTGCAGATGGAATGTATTCAGCATCTCTGGACTCACTTCAAAGCAAATACAAGCCTTCACTTCAGTGATTGTAGATAATCCAAACAACCAATAGAGATGTTTACATTGCATTATTTGTTTAAAAAGCACCTCTGACCTGGAAGCCTATCTTAGATACTGTTCTCTAAAGCAGAGGCAGGTGTTAAATTTAGTTCAACCTTTTAAATTGATAAAATATAAACAATATGCAGCACTTATGCATGGAACACCCCCAAGCTGGAAGGAGCCTAACAAAAAAAAGATCAAGCACTGTGGTTTACACCCCATTCAATTTAGAACAGCTACTGTTACCAGTCCCTGCCACAGAGTTTGAGCTGCCTTTTAAAGATTTGGGTTAGCTGGATAAGGTGTATTAGGAAGCATAGATCCAAAGAGATTCTCAGTGCAGATTTATTGGTCAGGGAAATTCACTGATTCCTGACCTGTATTTCAGTATAGAAGTATACTGAATTATCCTTCTTTAAAGAGTAATTATTCCCATGCCATTAAATGGCTTCAGTATACCAGGTTCTCAAAAATGACCCATAGTTTCTTTTGCATTCAGTGGAAACCCATGTTTAGAACAATACAAAAAAGCCTAGACCAATTTATTCTCTTTAAGCAATTAAAGTATTTTGAAATCACTTAGTGCGATAGCAATAGGATCCATAAAAACTAGTTCCCATTGCTAAGTTCCCTGATGTAACCTCAGAAAATGGAGTACAAAGTTGCAGTTACCAGTTACTGTTACCAGTTTACAATATAATTTCTTGCAGGCTTCTTTTCCTAAAAAAAGTTCCTGTCACAAGGAACTTATATTGAGTTGGGGAAGAGTATGAGAAGCTCAGTGCAGAGGCTTGCAGTAGCACTTTTACACCCTTCTGATGAAGATGAGAAAAAGGAACACTAGCAGCCTAAGAGGGAGCAAAATATTTTACTACCTTTAAACTGAAAGAAGGAAAGAAGACTTCATGAAATTTTAAGTGGAACTATTTTAAGAAAAAAATAATAATCCCTATGACACATCAGTGTTTCTGTCAGACACTAACTCACACACAAAACAGCAGTAACAGTACAAAGCAGTCAAAAACTAATCTTACCATTGATGATGGGTGGCATGGACAGAACAACCCCATTGCTGTCATAAATGACAGGATAACGTGGTTTGTTTTCAATCAGGTGCAAATAGTGCCGAAGGTGGCTGTCAGTCTGGAAAAACAAAGCACAGCCTGAATTTCACTGCAGCTCACAGGTGAACTTCCACAGAGCCACAATCCTTTGGTAAGTAATTAAGGGGACTTTTGACGGTGGGAAGGACTGGGTTAGAGTTAGGTACTTTACTAGGAAATGGGGTTTGCTCCCAGCAGCAGGAAAAGTTTGAAATGAGAAAACTGGATTTTTGGTTTTCTTCAAAAGTGCTGAAGATTATTTAAGGATTCTCTCAAACATGTGTAGGCCATGCTGTCCAAAAGATACCCTTGTTCACCACAGCAGGCAAACGCTGCCAAATATCCCTATTCTATAGGAACTCTTCCTGAAAGTAATAAAAATTACCACTTCAATACTTTTTCTTATAAATTGCTGGATACTGACATATTTATTATTTATTAAAATTTTATTCCAAATTTACATTTATTCTAATGACATAAGTATGTGCTGTACCAAAAACCTAATTTCCTTTTAGTCTCTCTCGTTTCTGAGCTCTCTTACTCTTTCAAGTATCAAGAGATACTTGAGGAATTTCCTACATGGCCAGTATGTGTATTCCAGCAGAGCTGTCTACTGTAATGACAGTGATAAATAGTACCATTTTCAAATACTAACATGGGAACTGGCCCACATAAACATTGTAAAATCAGACTTGATAGGATCTTTTCCTAGCATTTGCCTGGTTTTATCAGGCTGCTGAGCCAGGAGCAGTGCTAGACAACTCTTTTACACAAAAGCTATATTTGCCTAATATGCAGCTGGGTAAATAATCCACCATCTTCCCCAAGCAAACTGGCCAAATGAAGGTAACATTAAAAAATCTGCTAATATCGACCTGAAATTTTTCCAACCCTTTTACACCAGACATTTATAGTAGATGAATACACAAGCCTTTTACAATATTATTAAGAGCATCATGAAAAGCAATCTTCATGTTGATAAATCAGAAGTTTTCTACCAAACCCATTCTAAGAGTTGCTCTTAGCCCCAAAATATCACAATGTATTTTTCACAGAAAATAAAAATAAAATATTACCATGCATTTCTCATGATAAGCAAAATATGGAATGTTCACTGGCTGTTAAGCTACAGAAGAACTGTGTTTTATTTGTAAGAACAACTTTTAATAACAAGAATATGAGAGATATTTAGCCTTGGAAATTTATCTTCCTCCTTTATCAGTCTGAAAAATTCCACTTACCCTATAGAGATCCATAATTTGTGAGGCAGTGTACTCCTGGGATTGATTCAGGGGCTTAAATTTAATTTCAGAAGGTGCTTTGGCTGTAAAAGTAAATGGACCAGTGATGGTGTCCAAGTCATGGGTACCTATTGCTACTAATGCCCTTTTCCTAGAAATAAAGAAGGCAAAATAATGTTTTTACTAGTAATACTTGGAGTTTCTTAGAGTATGATGCTCTATACTTCTATGCATTCACAGAGCTTACTGAAAAAACAGAAGGATAATTTTGAGAAGCCTAGAAATTATTTGATAACATTTTAATAAATATTATTATGAATAACAACACAACTGTCAAGGCAAATCCAATGGGAACACTTCTGTCTCAACTGTTGAATGAACTGTAACAGCTATTTATTTTGAACAATATTGGAAGAAGTCAAGAACATGGAAAGAAATGAGAAGGATCAAGACAACTCCTATAGAAGATTTTCCTTGGCATAACCATAATGCCTCTCTGCAACAGGGATGTGCACTCTTAACATGTGATAAAATCATACACACAGACATTATACACTACTTTAAGCACTAACCTGCAAATATTTTGGTGTAGTTTCTCTTGGAGGTCGATGAAACTGTCGTAACGGTCCTTGGTAAAAGTTATATTTCGGAGAATGGCAGCTACAGCGTGAGGCCGGATCTGGGCAGTCTGCAATTCACAACAGCAGCAGGCAGATTTCAGGAGAGCATTTGAAACTTTGATTTGAGCTGCATCTGAAACTTTGATTTTATATGCTACACCCAAATCAATTTGTCTATTGTTCCTCCCCTCCTCATTCCTAAGAATAGATCACACCAAATAGAGGTATTTAAATTTCTTTAGCTCTTGTTCTGCAAATAGGATTTCCAGTCTCACTGCTCTTACAAAATCATACTGATAGGGATCTTGCTGCTTCAGCGACTCTCAATACATTTACAAAGGCGCACTAAACATTTTTACCTGTTCAGTGATAATCAGCCTCTGACCTTCACCCTCAGCTGGTATTATCTTTTCAAACCTAGGGAGATTTATCCTAAAAGAAAAACAGAAGTAAGTCTGTAGCTGAAATGCAGAAAACTCTACAAATGTAGCAGCAAATTTATGTAGAATACTTTCTTGCTAATGTTTCTTGGCATGTAATTAGCTAACTGTGCAAAACTTGTTTTTTATGGGATAGTAAATAGAACTCAGCAAGATAAAATCATTGCAGAAAAGGGAAAAAATTATTTGTTTTGGTATTTACTACAAAGGATCACAAGAAAGTTTCTCTGTAGAAGTTCTTTATAGAAGATAATTCTCAAATGGAACAGCAACTGAAAATTTTTTAGAACAGATACAAAATCCATTAACATTCTAGTCTAGTCTTTGTAAGTCATGCAATAGATCCTCTCCAGAGGAACATCTGATAAATCTGATCTACAGATGTAATCATACTCAAAATCCAACCAAGTAAGAAGTTATTTACTGACCAGAAATGGACCCATATTTCAACAAATAACAAACAACACAAGAAATCTCACAACTGTGCCTTACCTTTCCTTAAAGACCTGTAGTCCTCGGACCAACCCCTCCAGGCAAAGCAGATCATAGCGGTTGGCAGGAACATCAATTTTATAGAGAACGACATCAGACGCACCTTTTGCCTTTTCTTCACCTTTTTCCTTACTTATAATGTCCTTCTCAGATGTCTGAAATGAAGCAAAAAAGTAGTTTTAACCTGATGTATCTCAACATTGACAGCAGTATGACAGTGATATGAGAAACTGGATTGATTAGAAGTTTAACACTAATTTGCATTTACACAGCAAATGGACATACTAAATACAAGAAATTATATAAAACCTCAAATTAAAGCAGTGTAGTAAAGCAGTGTAACAAAATAAAAATTCAGTATTAAAATTTTAATTTTAAGAAAAAACATTATAGAAGCAAGAATCTCCCAGGTGTCAGATCCCAGTAGAGATCTGAGACCTTATTTTTGGCAATAGATCAGCAAGTGACTTGTCATAATCAAATTTATACTGAAATAAAGTGTAACATCTGATGTTATCTTTTGATAAACATCATTAAAAGGCCAATAAATTAAAATTAAATGGCAAAAACAAAACAGGTCTACTTGAGCAAGATTTGCATGGATAGAGTTATCAGGGCCACCAAATCTCCACAAGCACAGAATCTAAATCAAAACATGAAATATAAATTAGTTACAACTCAGGTAATAATGTCCAGGACAAATGTTTTTTGTGGATATTCCACAGACAACTGCATTTCAAACAAAGCCAAACAGATCTTGTAAAATATGAGCAATACATGCTCTGTGGCCATATTTATACTGCTAAATAAAACAGTGCCTGAGACTGAAGAGTAAGCGGTACAGAGTGTTGACCTCCAGAAAGTATTGCAATATGCCATCTTGGAGTCTCTTGCTTCCAAAGCAGTAACTTTGGTAAATCTGAGGGGTTTTCTCCAGATTCAAAACACCTGTGTTAATACAGTCCATTACAACACTGTACCAGGGGACATGCTGGAAACAGTGCTATACAAACTCTTACCAAAAAACAATGCTGTCAGTATGCTATATCTACTCAAAAAGCAACAAAGAAAAACATTACTTACAATTTCATCAAGCTCCAAACCAAACTCAAAGCAAAGCTCATCAAATTCTTCATCCGCTGTGAAAGAAGAGGGTGAACTTTGGTTAATAAGCAGACCTTGCTCTTATTTTTGTGTCTGTTTGGAATGTTTTCAAACAAGGTAACAAATTCTATTCTGAAAAAAAAAAAGGTAAAAGTAATTTAAAGAATTTTCCTTATATTTGCATCTGAGGAGCAGCTTCTTTAGTACTGTCGGACAAGTACATAGTCAATTTACTGACATGATATTCTGACAGCCACAAGAGAAGGCTTCTGATCTTTGGAGCTCAGCTCCTCAGCCAAGTCTGTCAGAGGAACTCTGGCGTGAACAGATAATGAAATCACAAGGGAGTAACTGGGCAGCTCCTATTCTCATCACTCAGGTTGATCTACAGAGGTTGCATCAACTGCGTCGTAACACGTGAGTTACACAGGCCTGATCTGACAATGCAGATCTGCACCGGGCTGAACAGCTCTCGTCTAAACCACTGCATGTCCTGAACGCTCCTCTCCGGCTGAGTTCTTAAATCTGCTTCCTGAGCCGAGAAGGAAGAGCTGAATAACCCCACGCTATTCACTGCTCGCTTTGCCTGCTCTCCCCTTTTCTCTCTCCTTCTTCGTTTAACTAGATCCTGAAGCATACACTGACACTCCAACCAGAAACCGCCATGCGGAGACGCGTGGTTGCAATTTCCCGAGATATCTCGAGTGCGTGTCGGGGCAATGGCCCGAAGGGGCCAGGGATAACACATGGCTGTGCCTGCCGTGCCGTGGGCTGGCGGAGCCGGCGGCAGGGGAGCCACCGGCGCTCTGAGGCCGGAGCTTCCCCGAGAGTCCCGGCGCAGCTCCGGGACACGCAGGGCGCCGAGGGCGGCGGCACCGTGCGCGCCCAGGGCTTCACGCCGGCCGGGGCGGGCAGCGGCGGAGGCGGCGCG
>NC_031778.1:8010964-8036733 GCF_001522545.3 Parus major
GCGCAGCGGGCAGGTGCGGCGGCTGGAGCCGGAGCCGGAGCCGGCAGGTCCGCGCCTCCCGCGGTGCTCTCTGACAGCATGAAGGTCGAGTTTGCACCCATCAATATCCCTCTAAAGAGGAGGATCCAGACAGTCGCCGTGCTGCAGTGGATCTTCTCATTCCTCCTGCTGGGTAACAGCCTTCCTCCTCCCTGCCCCTGCCCCAGAGAGAAAAGGGCGAGAAGCGGCTTTTTCGGTGACCGGCGTTACCCGTGGGCATCGGTCGGTGCCAGCCCGCGGCTCCACGTGGGTGCAGAGGCGGCCGGGGGGAGCAGATCCCCGGGCGGGCAAGAGCATCGCACTTCTTTCTTCCCTGAAAGCTTTGGATGGCTTTTCCTCTTTTTTGGGGGGGTCTATTTCTTTCTACGGGTTCTTCTTCAAATATGATCTTAAAAAGCTAATGTCTGTAGCTCCTCCTTGAGACCCCCAGCAGGTTTCTGACAGCAACTTTTTTATTGAACGTGACCAAGTCTGGTACATGACTAATGCTGTTTTCATTGGTAATTTCGTACAATAACTTTATATGCTGTAGTTCAATAAAATTCTCATTTAACAAGGTAATGAAAATTAATGGGCATTGTCAGTGAATTGACTCAAATGCAGACACTTCTATAAATATAGGAAAAATATCCTCACTGGCTTTATGAAAGTGTTGCTAATTCTACTTGGTAATCTTTTTCCACTGATTATTCCTCTATAATTAATGTTCCTAATATCTTAATAGACACCTATTACTAAGTACCTATTCACAGCAGAAAATCCAATTCACATGGGTAGGTATCTCAAATTCGATGAAACAAATCACTTGATAAGGTAAGATAAGCCTTAACTCTATGAGACTAAATCCTTGGATTGTATAAATTGGGAAGTGGTTATTGAGCAGTCTGTTCTGAGGTACAGAGCCACCTGTGTATTATTGGAAATGCTGGAACACTTCATGATCATCTATGCTCCAGGATTTACAAGGAGAAAAGGATGGGCACATATCTTCCTTGTATGTCTTGCAAATATATTATCCTTCAGAGGGTCTGATGTCTTTCAGATTTATTTTTTTTTTTTTAGGTTAGCCCACACATGAAAGATTTGGGGGAAGTATGGAGGTATGAAGCATCTTCACAGAATAATCAGCAGATGTTCTGTTACCTCCAGATTATATGTAGTTAAATGATAAAAAGTTTATGTTTGTGGCTACATTGTAAGTAGTCTGTACTTTTAATTTTCTGTTATTGAATTAGGTTTTGGCATGAGCCATTATTTCAGTCTCATAAAGCAGTGGAAGTTCAGGGGCAGTGGAAGAAAACTTTTTTTCCCCCTAATGTAGCAATACTGCTGCAGAAAACCACATCTTCCTGTGCTTACTAGAAGTGATTGGGATGCAGAAAATCCCCTCTTTGTAGTTTAGTGGGTGAAGTAGGGAACTGTCATCTGCAGCTGGCACTGCCTGGGAATGTCAAGGAAAATCAACTTGGAAATGGTCTTATGGCTGGTTATGTTGAGTATAGTGAGTCCATGTGATCATAAAAAAATGGATTTGCAAGAATGCTTGATTAACAATTTGATTCTAATAATAATTATCTGCTTGTGCACCATGGGGATGTTTATCTTTAGAGCTGACCAAGGTGACCTTGTCATTTCGTAGGCAGACACTTTCAGTGATAGGGCAGCCAGTGATCTGGCCAAAAAGTTTCACTTAGCTGCAGGAAAATTCAGGTGGATAAACCCTAAATAACTTGAAGCGGTGAGAAATGGGCTGGTTTCTGATGTTCTTGAGTGCCCCATGTCTGGATTTTTCAGTTTTTGGTTTTGTTTTTTTTCTCCTGAACAGCTGTTGTTTGTTTGTAAGCTTTGGATTCAGTAGTGACACTTTCAAATCAGGGAGGAGATGCCTCAGGACAAGTGAAATACTGTGTGAGTTCATCACAGAATAGGCTGGAGGTTTAGTTGTTCTTTGGGGGTTTATGTGTGTCTGGAACTAGTTTATGCCAAGCACAATCTTGATTGTCTGTCTTGTGTTACATATCTGCATGTGAAAACTTGAACAGATAATACCCTATGACAACTAATGATTCATAATATAGATAGAGGGATTCTGTTCAGAGCAGTGAATAATTGGGTACTGGCTTAGCTGCTAAAGTTGTCCATCTAGGTATGTTGTAACGTGCCATAGCTTAGTAAAATGAACTACAGGACTAACAGATCAAGTAAGGGAACTCTGAAAATTAGTGTCCTGAATGACAAAAGCTGAATTGGTCAGTGATATTCTTCAAATCTGGTGAGAGATGCATTAAAAAGTGATTTTGCACACTGAGTAAGCTGTAAGGGGAATATGAGCCTATTACAACGTAGAATGAACATTGTGACTTGGATAGAGGACTGTTGGTTTTATCTTGAAAAATGTAAAAAGCCCTTGCTCTCCAGGCTTGCTTTGTTATAATGCTGCATGGTTTTCTGACACTGTGGAATTGATGATTGAAAATGCCCTCTTACTTGTGAGACTCACAAGCTGGCCTGATATATAGATATGAAGTAGTTGTTGAAGGCTAAATCTCATCCCGACTGTAGAAAGAGTGAATCAGTCTACAAATACTGAAAAAATGGCAGCAGCAGCCTGGTACAAGCAAAGTTCTGCTTCTTCGTGCAGTGTAGCAGCTTGGGCTGGATCTGTACTCCAGATCCATTGCCTCTGCTGTGCAGCGTAGGCAGAGTAAACATGCCTCTGTCTCAAAAAAGCTGTACAGATGTGCACAGAATTTCATTATATACAAAAGGAACCTCTTTAAAATTCTGGCTGTAAGTTCCTGTGCTTCCTTGTTCTGTGCTGCAAGCTGCCAAAGTTCACCCTCAAAGGGAAAAGACAAGTTTTCATTGTAACAGTGATTTGCCTGTTCATTATCCAGGGGCATGACACCAGAAGCAAAAATAAGTTCTGAAACACTGGGCTGTGTATGTGAGAGTTTCTGGATTAGATGAGAGAAAAGCCCATTAACAGATTCCCACCGTGTGTTGGCTGAAAATGCCATGTGGGTTTCTATCTTATGTTTTCCGAGTACAGCAGACCAGAAAAGTTTGGGTATAAGTTCCATGAAAGAGAAAAGTGTTTTAATTGTCTTTTGAAAGACAAGTGTTATCAATCTTGAGTCTAGAAAACTAAAGCTGTTAAAACTGAAAACTGGCAAATGCTAAAGTCTTGCTGTTTCTCACCGTATTAAGCACAAATCCAAAGCAGCTTCAGGCTGAAGCATAATGTCAAGCCTTTAGTGTTAATTGCTGAAACAGCAAAGACATTAAGTTTTGCAGTGTTGTAGTATCTACTTTATAAAAGGCCAAACCAGACAATTTTTACAGATGGTAATTTTATGCCTGTAATTACAGTTATTAGAGATTTGTTCTCTTGGCCAGGGGCTGACAATCCTGGGCCAGGTGTGGCCTGTTCCGAGCTCGTGCAACACCCACACCATGTCTGCCTGTGAGGCTGTGTGCTGCCTGTGTGATCTCTCTGTGCCATTGTCCAACACAACCCCAGGCAGAAAGACACCAGGAGAAATAAAATCTCCAAGCCTCTAAGTGCTGCTGGACTGACAAAGCAAAGAGGTTACATAACCTCCATTTTTGTATCACAGGTTCATGTGCACTAAAGAAATTGTCACTGTCAATTAATGCAGTGGATGTGCCTGGTGTTTGCAGGAAATCTTTGTTTTTGAGCTTGGAAATAGTTTTCTAAAGAACTTTGAATTAATTTTGCTGCATTTGCCATTATGTCTGATATCCTCCTATTGGGAACAGGGGTAGATTTTCTGTTTCTCACACAGCACACAGCAGTGGGCATTAATCCTTGGTGTGTGTGAGCTGTGTGCCTCAGTACTGCACATCTGTCAGCGAGGTTCAGTTTGTATCAGGTGAGTAGCACCCAGGTAGGAGGTAGATCAAAGGGTTCATTTAAAGGCAAAACCATTAAAACAAAGAAAAATCAGTCAGATTTGGTTGAAGTGCTGCTTTCCCAGTGCTTCAGCCTTTTGTTTTCCTTTCTCTCTAATGTACACAAATCAAATGACAACGTTTTTGAAGTAAGTAAAGCTGGAAGGTGAGCTATGTGCTCCTGCTAACTTCTGTGCCCCTGATGTGAAAATGGAGCTTTTGCATGTGGGGTTTGAGCATGTACAAAATCAAATGCAAAACTGAGCAACTTGCTTGGAGTGGTGGAGTCTTGGGCCAGACAAAGAGAGAGGGAAATGAGAGTTTAACCCTCCAGCAGGGATACCAGGGTTCCTCTCTGAGAAAAGATGATGGTCAGTGAGAATGGTGCATCTTTTTAGGCCCACTTTTGGGGCCCAGCAGTGTCCCTGGTCTCCTCACTGGGGGTTTAGGAAGTGACTGTTATGCAGACAACCCTGTATTTGTTTGTGAAACCCTTAATAATTCAAAATCAGTATATAACATAAGGTATGCTTTAATAGATGCACAAAACCACAAAATAATATGCTGAAGACATTGGTATATATTAAACTACATCCTGTTCTCTAGTGATTAAACTTCTGTGCATGTAGGATGAAGCAGTCTGTTAATTGAACTTGCTGGACACAGTTTTGAGCTGTGGATCTGGCTTCCCCAAAAGAATAGAAATGATGAAACATTTCCCACAGAGTGAGAGATTGCTGCTGGAATAATAAGTGATTTCTGTGTTGAGAAAGAAGGTGTCAGTGTAATGTGCTAAAGCAAATATTAACCTGTTCTACAAACATGTCATGATGTTTTATTCTCTGGTGCTGATTTAATTCATCAGCTACAGCTGGATAACTAATATGGTTTTGTTTTTCTCAAAGTCTTTTTTAAAAAAACTCTTTTGATGCTTTAGGAAAACTCAGCTAAACTCCAAGAGCCTTCCCTAAGCAAGCTGGCTGGTATTTCTACTTGTTTTTGTCACTCTGTGCTCATTTATCTGTGAAGTTTATTGGTGGCCTATGGGTAGGGACTAAAGTGTGATCACAGAGAATAGCAGGATACTTACTGACTAGTATTTCTAGGAATGCTGCCTCTGTTACCTACATCTTAGGGAGGGAATTTAACCATGTGTCTATGCATATTTGTTTGTATCTCTCAAAAATAATGAGAAAAAATGTCTCTGTGTCAGGCCAGAGACCCTAGCTTGACAACCTCTATGTGAAAATAAGTGACTGTGAATGCCTAAGGAGAAAGAAAAGAAATGGGAAATATGTAGACTAAATTTGGCATGCTGTCTTGGTATTTGGCAATTAGTAACTTGGGGATTTATGGTACCCAGGCCACTCTACCTCCAAGTCAGTTGTGTGTAATGCTCTATATCTCTAGTTTATCAGTATTTGCCAGTGGAAGGTCTTGGGAACTTGGAACCAAATTTCAGCAAAAACAGGCCTCTAAAGCTGAGGGTTTGTGTTTGCTATCACAGCACTGTTGAGATACAGCTTCCTTGGTAGGAATGCTCAGGTATCTTTGTGACTCTAATTGTAACCAATAACTTCACAGGAGACTGACCCATATCCAAAAAATTCTGGCTGCCCAACCACCTCAGTTCTGGCCATGGCTACTAAATTCCTGGGGATGACAACAGTTTTCCAGTGCAGTCAGTTTAAATAAACTCCCACCTTTTTTTCTTTTTTCTGGGGAGTCCTTATCTGCTATGGATAAAAAGTGTCAGTGGGTTCCTGTGTTACTGGTGGAAATTCATTGACAGAATTGCAGAGCAGTAGGCTTTAAACAGGACAGGACTAACATTATGTCTCCATTTTCTTTTAAAAAGGCTTTCTATGTAAATCTGCAGAGCAATATTCTGCAGAGGCATGAACTTGCTTACTACTGCCTTGGCAGGCTGCCTATTCTCAGATATTGCCTATTGTCTCAGGTCTTATTTTGCTGGGAATATTGGAGTCCATTTACTGTAGATGTTCCTTCATTTGAATTTCTGTCCTTTTCTTCATGATATATATAAATAATTTGGGGAATATTTTCAAAAATTAAGGCTGATTAATTCCTTTTTCTGCATGAAAGTATTCTGTAAGTGAGGAAATTTGTTTTAATGCCAAAATCCACTGATCAGTGGTAGCTTGAGGAATGATAGCGAGGAGCAGATATTCATTAGGGATGAAAACATCATGGTACAATTGTTCTGTGTTCCCTCCAAAGTTCTGTTCCCAACCTAGCTCAGAGACATTGCTGCTCTGAAAACTAAGGATGGGAACAGCACTGTTGTTGTACATACATCAACATGGTTGTTGAAGAATGTCATTTTCCTTTTTGGTTTTTGTTTTTCCCCTGTGTCCACAGATGTAAGAAATGAGCTTTTCACCTTGCAGTGTGTATTGGCACACACACATACTCCTAAAGCCCCAGGAGGGGCAATACTAAGAATCACTTCTGCATCTGTGTATTTCCTAGGGGGATAAAGATGGGGTTTTTTTACCATGTCCTTGGTGGAATGAGGTTCAAATTGCTGAATTCTGAACATCTCCAGCTCATTTAAGACAGAGCAGCATCATGTGTTTAGAGAAAGCTTTGCTAAATGTATGTGGGACATGGCAGGAACCAGCTCAGAGTTCAGAGCTGTCCTGAGGTTTCAGAGTGAGCTCCTTTGCAGAGTTTTTGGATCACTGCAGAGAGCCGGTAGTGCTGCTTGGGGTGAGACCAGCACCCCTGGCACCAGGGTCACACCTGCACTGCCCAGGCATGCTGTCCATGACTGCTCTGAGCAGAATGGGAGCCCTCTCTCCTAGGAACAATCTTGCATTTGTGGCTTTCACAACTGATGTTAATGAAACATTTTTGATGCCTTAGTAACTCCAAATGACTTTGAAGCTTCCAATTTCCAGATTTAACCTGTGCACTTTTCCTGCTTCCTATCTCTGGTATTTAACTATTTTATAAATTTGGTGCCCCCAGCTGCAAGCTTAGAGCCTGATTAATGTTTGAAGAATCAGGTGTACAAACATCATTGGGCAGGATGGCTTTCAGTGCTGGTAGCTAACACTACACAGAGTGGTTTTCATCCATTTGTTGCCAAATATGAGTATCCATATGTTGTAAATAGGAAATGGAGGAGAAGTGACACACCAACATTGATTCACAAACCCAGTGTTCAGAGTTCCATGCCAGTGATTTGTCTTTTAATCTATATTTCCTCCTTTCCCCTCACCCATCCCCAAAATCCAATATATATATACAGAGAGATTTTTCAAAGCTCTAATTCAAGTTCAACCAAAAAATTACACTTAGGACGTATACTGGGGCTACATCCAAGGACACAATGATGCTGTAGAATGACAAATCCCAAGTTATTCACCTTTTGCCTGGAACTTGTTTATGTATTTAGCTAAAATGGTTGTTATTTATTTACTCACTGTCTTGTCTGAGGGAGAAAACATCAGGTTTGTGTTTATAGGCTCATTGGGTTTGAGTCATCCTAAGGGGAGCTCATCATCTTGCAGACTGCTAATTCCTTGAAATAATGAGGAGGTATGGTAAAAGGAATTTGCCTCACATGTCTCATTGGAAATGCACTAATCATCTTAGTCCTACAGGATACTGTGCTCCCCTTAGGAAGTGCTAACAGCACACTTACCTCCCCACACCTTGTGTGCACTCAGGAAGGTGTCCTAGCTAAAGCAGAGCAGCAGTTTGTTGATCTGGTGTGTGTTTATCTGCATAGGATTGGGTACTGCTGTCTGGGCCTTTTCACTGTTGATGTAATTAGCTCTCACAGCAAGGATGCTTGGCTACAAAGCTCTTTTCAGCTGTTTGCTAGCAAACTGAGAGTAAAAAGCCAGCCATGTGATTCTGTGTTTAAAAAGCCATGTGATTGATTCTCTGTTAAGTGGAAAGTGCTTCTGAAAGGAAGGGTAGGAAATATAAATACTTTCTAATTTTTGCATAGCAGATTAATTGATTTATAGCAGCTAGAAAAAAAACCAACTTCTCATACTTGTTCAAACTTAAACCAGGAACCTTGGTGTCCTGTCCATATTATAATTTCCTAGAAATTTCTGTGATTTAAAGATCTCTTCTTCAAGAAACAGGTAATGACTTTTCCTCGATAGATTTCTGTGCCCTATTTTGGAGTGGTGCTAGAGTGGGATTCCCTGAGAAACTGAGTGTCATATTTCACCTATGTTACTTCTTCTCCACTAATGATGTTCCTTAGAACTTGTTTCAGTTCTTGTGAGTTTTCCACATTGACTTTGGGGGTCTGTGGGCCTCAGTTAACTGTGGTGTTTTTCAAGAGCTTTTACTCAAATGCTTTTCTGAGCAAGACTGGAGCTGCTTGTTGAGGAGGAAGCAGTGAACTTCAGTACTGAAGAATGGAGTATCCTTGAAAATGGTAGATTTTATCCTGCTCCTGCTTTTCTTTATGGTCATTTCCTTCTCCCTTACTCAGAGCAAATGCAATTCTATATTTTTCTGCACATATTCCTGCTGGAAATGTTCATCCCCTTCTAGACAAGATATCCAATTTTATTTTGAAGGCACAGTCAAACTAGGCACAGGAGCAAGTTGGTTAAAGTACAGAAAAAGTAAATATTCAGACTGGAGGAAATGCAAGTCTGCCTGTAGACCAAGTTGAGATCTCAGCTTGAAATTTGCTTATTCTAGGGAATCTACTGACTTTTCAACACCCAAGTAATATCTCTCCTGAATGAAGGTGATCTGAACTAGGATGAGTGGGTTTTACTCTTGGTTCATCTGCTTACTCTGATAATATTTTGCATTGTGTGAGCCAAATTATTGCCTGAAGTACTTCTGTTGTTTCTTTTAAAGTGTGCTCTATTTAGTGGTGTATTTAGTTCAGTATGTTTCACTGGTGTAACTTCTTCTAGGACTTCACAGGATATTGCCCTCATGAAGGCCACACAATTGTGAGACATAAAGTACTTCTTCTGCATTGTTAAAATATCCCTGACAAACACTGGGTTCCTGCAACTCTGCCCATTGAGTCTTCCACTGAGAACTAGGTTCTGTTTTGCTTGTATATGTCTATGATGCTAAAGCCCTGGCTCCCTTGCAACCTGGACTTCAGCATCTGATCCATGAGCCTGATGGGGTTTGTTCAGGAGGTGGCAGAGCAAGCAGGCTGCTGCAGGGGTACCACAGGGCAGAGAGCAGCAGCTCCTACTCCTCAGACATCTCAGAGCAGGGCTGCTCAACACGCTGCAAGACTAAAATTCTGCAAGTTCTATAAACGTAAAGTTTCCATAGGATTTCCCTCAGTAATTATTTCAAGGCTGAGCCACAAGTAACGCATTATATTTAACCAAACAGCTTTTTCTTGCTCCTTGAGTTGTGTATAATACAATACTTTTGTATCACTATTGTAGCAGGATGTTACAATTTCAACTTAATTGGGTTTGAAAGTATCAGGACTTGCCTGCTATTGTGCCTCCACAGCAGTGCTGAACTTCTCCATTGACTGATGTGTTAAGTGGCTGAAGTGGGACCTTTCCATGTTTTGGTCTTGTCTAGTGCATCTCCTTGGCCCAGCACTTTTGGCTGGGAGTAGAACTACCATCCCCATATTATAGATAGTGAAGCTGAGAAAGAGAAAATTATTACCCAACATCCCTGTAATTAGAGGAGATGTTGCCATGGCTTCCTTTCCCTTCTTTCCTTACCCAGCTTTCTTTTCTTCTCACTCCCTGAAGCATTACATCCTTGTTAGCCCTTGCTGTCTCCTTTTATTTTGCCTTAGGTAAACCAGATGCTCTCTACCAAACATCCAGTTATGCAGTAGAGGAAGAAATAATAGATGGAGGTGATACATCCTTGCGATGTTTCACCTTCACTGTAACAACACAATGTTGAATAAGCTGAGTTCAATTTGTGTGCATTTTGTGTAAATCTGTAAAAATTATCATTTTTAATGATAATTTATAAAAATTATATCAGGGCTGGGCATCCAGGTCTTAAAAGGCCACAGATGTGATTAACGCTTGCTATGCTTTTACTTTTTGTCTCTTGTAGCAGAGTTTTGCTGTGGATTCTTTGTGATCCTGATCCTGGGCAACTTCTGGTTCCTTGCTGTTCTGTACCTGCTGTGGCTTTACCTCGACTGGGAAACACCATGTGCTGGGGGCAGACGGTCCCAGTGGGTCAGAAGCTGGACTGTCTGGAAGTACTTCAGAGAATACTTTCCCATTCATGTGAGTGAAAGGTTTCTCACAAACAGTTTGAATAGCCATAAGCATGGGCACACATCTAAGACTTATCTTTGCTAAAATTCTAATAGTCAATCCAGGGTGAACTTAACTTCTTTCTGTAGCATGGGAAATCTGAGATTTAGTGACAAAAGGGACAGGGCCTGGTTTTCTCATTGGACTGTTGGGTGACAAGGTAGTGCTTCAGGACAGTAAATGCTAGACTGTAAATGGTGTCTAAATGGTATCCTGACACACCTATTTAAGCTGTGTTTATCTGTAAAGCAGGACAGTAGTTTTAAGTGCTCAGAAGGAAATTCACTGTCATCTCTTCTATGTCCTGTCAATGTGCAATCTCCATGACTGTTGTTTTTGAGGTAAATATTATAATGCCCACCACTGACTCTATTTTTCAGCTTATAAAAACTTCAGACCTGAACCCAAATCACAACTACTTACTTGGCTTTCACCCTCATGGGGTCCTGGTAGCTGGAGCCTTTGGAAACTTTTGCACCGAATCTCATTTCAAAAATTTATTTCCTGGGCTTACTCCATATCTCCATATCATGCCCATCTGGTTTGGCTGTCCCTTCTTCAGAGAATACATAATGTGTGCTGGTAGGTAAAAGCAGAATGTCTCAGCTGTTGTTCCATCTTTTAGCTTCTGTTACTAATGTAGAGCCTATTCCTCTACTTATATATGGTAAGTAATTTCAGAAGGAGTAGTGTTGGTGCTAAATTAAACCTCTATTTTATGATGAACTGTTGTGGCAAAAAATTTTGGAGGGTTTTATTAATTGTTTTATAAACTATATCACTGAGTTGTTGTTTTCTGAAAAGAAATTTTTGATTTTCCTTTGAGCTATCAGACAGCAGTCTTGAGTATCCATTATGTACAAAAAGAGAAGGACATAATAATTTGTAATTTTATTTAGCAGGCACATGTAAAACAAATTCAGGCTAATCTCTTACCTGGAGGGCTTAATCTTACACATTACAAAAATCTTTATACTCAGAACTTAATTACCTGCTTCTCATTGAAATCCCATGTTGCAAATTTGTGTCATTTTAATTGAGATGTAAACTAAAGAGTTTTTTGCTCTGTTCTGAGAAGCATTTGTCAAAAAGGGGTGATATTCATGATGGGTACTACAGTAATAAAAGAAAAAAATAACGAGCAATCAAGTTGGTGGAACAGAAAAATGAGAAGAATGAAATAAGCACCAGTGCTCCCCTCCAGTGGTTTAATACAGGAGTTATTTTACTTAAATTCACTCAACTACAGCATTTAAGCATGTTCTAATACACCAAACTAAGTCTGGCAGGCAGAGTTTTAACTTTATTCATGACTGCAACACAAACACTGCAATCTCAGAGAAGCTGTTCCACTGCTTCATTCACAGAAACATGTCTAGGATGTTGCCCAGAATAATATCAGATTTACTTATCTGTGCATACTTCAACATATCAGAGAATGCCTTTCCATGCAAATATAATTTCTGAGGGTGTTCTTTATTGCTAAACAAGAGATTGGCAATGGTAGAACATTGCAATTTTAAACACTGTCTTTTAATCATTGTCTGGAAGTCAGATTTACATGTTTTTGGCATCTTGACCCATGGGAACAAATATTTACCTGCAGAATGAGTAATGACTGCAGTAAAAAACACTAAAGAATAGCCAGCACTGGAGCTCTGTTTTCACAGGTATGCAGCTGATAAATGAGAGGGGACCTTTGGTGTATTACAGGTCACCAGTCAAATCACAAAACAATTGCAAAATCTTCCATGTCCTGAAAGCCATGCTCCTGGCACAATGTTTCATTTCCCAGTCTTTTTCTGCCTGTCTAAAGCGTGCAGTTGTTGCCTCTGGCAGCACAGCTGCGTCACTCCCGGGCTGCACAGAGCATTGCCCTGTGTGCAGCCTGACAGCTCAGCTTCAGCAGGAGGCACATTTGTCCTGGGGAAAGGCAGCAGCTTCTGCTTTCCTTTCCAGGGAAAATGCATGCTGACATGAATGAGCATCACTTAAGTTACTTGTGAGTCTCAGGTCAGCTGCATTTTCAGAGTAGCGGTGACTGTGAAAGCATATGTGGCAAATGGATGTAGCTTTTTACTGATGTCTGGACTTGCTCCAGTTGCAAGCTATTCCTCTTGGTGGCCAGCTCTCAAATGAAGATCCCAGTCATCTTCCCTCTCTCACAACATTCTTATAATCCACGTTGTAATGTCCCTATTAGAAAAAAGACCAAGCAGGGAGCAGCACATCCAAAAGTTCAGTTCTGTAAAACCAACAACATAAACTAGACTTGATCTCTAAATTGTCACTTAGATTATATTAATTCAACACAGTGTAATTAAACACAGCTTCTGGGTAAATGGGACCACTATAAACCTTTGAAATAAAACTTAGGGCAAGAAAGAAAAGGAACTTTTGAAAGAGGAGGTGCATATCTGTTGGAAAAGGGATTTTTCAAAGCACCGAGTCCAGAGCAAGACCTAAGGAGATAATAAAGTCTTGTACAGCAGTGTGCCTCTGATTAGAAGTATCTGGATCAGCAGGAGTACCAGAAAAGCTTCATATAATCTACTGTTTTAGCATAAATATAGATGAATGCCTGGGCTTGGTTAATAGAGAATGAGCTGATGCAGCTATTAGGAATGGTAGAAATGAGTCTTTTCTGCTTCTTCTAATGATGTCATGCCATTGCCTTAGATGGAACTGCTGCTTTATAGCTTTGAAAAGAATGGAGGGGTCTGCTTGGCACTGCAGCTCCATGTGTGAGTTAACAAGTCCTCTGTATATTCTGTTAACCCCTCTGTGCCTGTGTTTATATGCACCTGCTGTACGGCTTTAGCTGCTGCCTCTCAGCAGTGTCTGCTGTATCTGCTGCCATTCACCTCCTCTGCTCTTGGGCACAGAGTCTCTCTGAGGGGGAGTTAAGTTGCCAGAAGAGCACACCCTGAAGAACTCAAAACTCTTGCAATAGGCAACAGCATTGAAATCATCAGTGTGAAATCAAAGCACATGCCCAAAACACAATCTATTGCAGAGTGAGGAGGTTGAATACAAACCTTTGAAACCTGTTCTGTGCTGTTATAATTTTGAAACATCATTTCTATATTTAAAAATATTCTTAAATTCCACTGAACTTGTGCATGAAGATCCAGTGGTCACTCTTAAAATGTTTCCTCCTGAAGGAATGGTTTCTGCATCCAAGGAAAGTGTCTCACACGTGCTGAACAATGAAGGAGGTGGCCATGCATCCGTCATTGTGATTGGAGGAGCAGAGGAATCTCTGAATGCACATCCTGGAAGCCTGACCTTGAACATCCTCAAGAGGAAAGGCTTTATTAAAATGGCCCTGAAACATGGGTAGGTCTTCCATAAAGCATGCTTCGAATGCAGATTGATTCTTAAATATAGTTCATATTATATAAAATTAGAGAATTTGAAAGAGCCTAAGTGTCTAAGAATGTGCAAATGTCTGGCACAGGAGCCAGTCTGTCCACCTAAATCCAATCTGGGAGTGTTGAAAACTCCCTTTGACTTTCATAATTTGTAACAGTAGGTGTTATTAGCATATCTTGTTTTATTTCAATTGTTTCTTGCAAAGAGTAAGAATTATGAAACAATATTAGCAAATCTTGGCTGGTTTTCTGAGTAGTGCAGACATTCTTTCTGTTCTGTAAATTGAAGACACACACATTAAGGTAGAAATTTTTTATGATTTTAAGCAAACAAACAAATTGGATAGCCAGGCCCTGTTTCATTAAATCACTGAAAATTATGGTCTAGGAAGATTTGTTTTCACTGTTATTCTAAAGACTCTCTTTTGAAGGTTGCCATTTGCAAAACTAAATTCCTGGGAATTTTTGGTGAAAATCTCAAGAAAAACTAGGTAACTTTTTACAATCAAGCAGCCATCAGTATGTAATTAAACAGAGATGGTATCAGTATCTTTTGAGTGATTTACACAAAGCTATTGTATTTGTTCTGGTCTGGTGTAGATGGTTTGTGTATTAGAAATATTGAAACCAATGATTTGTTCTGGCTATACTTTCTGGACAGCTCCCAGGATTATACATTGTCATGTGAAGCAATGAGAAAAATATACTAGTTTTGAGAAATCTGTAAGAGTTTTTTAAGCTATTAACTGGAGAAAAGGCGGTCTCTGAGAAGAGGAGCTCTCTGCTTTTACACAGAGTGCAAAAAACTAGAAACTGTTCTAGAAACTGTTCTGTGCCAAAATTCTAAGGATGTTTCTTATACATATCACTAGGATCCTCATAAAGAATTTGTTTGCTGATGGAATGTAACATATTAATCTAATTTGTACCCAGAAAAAAGTCTTGTGTATTTGAATTAAGAGTTTACTGCCTAAGTGAGTCTTTACTCAATCTTTGCTCAACTGTTGATTAATTCAGTGGAATCCTCAACAGTCACTAGATTTTATTTGTTGTAACCATAAAGACTAGAAGAATATTAGGTACTTTTTTTTTCTGAGTATGTTGGTAGATGTCTGGTCTATCATATCACAATGGTTGTTGGTGGTTATCTCTCATCTAAATTGATTTGGATTGAGAAATCAGATACACCTGTGCCTCTCATGACCTTGATTTCAAAAGTATCTCCAACACATAACAGCAAGAGTGGGACACTTACAAAACACAGGAATGGCCCCTTTACCCCTTTACTTACTTCAGCTCCAGTGATGGTCCTTGTCTTTCTAAAAGGGTCATGGCTGTCTAGAGCCCTCCCCTGGCTGGCAGTTCCTACCTCTGCCAGAATGGCTGAGGGCCACAACCCACATGGTCTCTGTAACCAGCAGGCTCCAGGTCATTCCTACAAACACCAGCACAAAAACCTGCCTCTGTGTGAAGCACAGGAATGCTGACTTCTCATCTGCCCAGCAGGGCAGTGGGCCAGTGTGAGTCCAACAGAGCTCTTGCCCAAAGACTCAGCATCGCTTCTGGTTTTGATGCCTTGTTTTTAACACAATGGGAAGAAAATTTCCAAATCAAGTGGAAATGACAGGGCAAGGGAAGCTCATGAGATGGAGATGAGATGACCCATCTGCCACCAGTGCCTGCACACATTCCTGGTGCTCATGGTCTGCAGCAGCAAATACCAACACAGGAAGGAAGGGGCAGTGCAGAGGGCTGTGCTCTGTGGCCCTGGCTCCTGTGCTGCCAGCACAGAAAAGCTGTGTTCCTCAGCTAGGAGTTTGTCAAATGTGGCCTGAATAGGTCAGCAAAAATCCTCTTCACTTCTGCAAAATACAGTTTGGTCCAAGGTAGTACAAATACCTGATATGAAGTGAAGAAATCCTAAAGACACAAAACAAATGATGAATCAGATAACTTATCTTTAATTTCACAATTGTAAGTTACTTATTTCTGTCTCAGCCTCCTACATAGCATCTTGCAAAAGCCTTCACTAGATTAAAACAAATCCCACAGTGTCAGGACACCACAGCTATTGCACCACAAGATGTTCCTGTTTGTCTTTGTGTTGTAGTAAAAAGTAGAGTGTTTACACAGCCACAGTAAGCACCAGGCTTTATGATATTTCTTTTACAGGTGGCAGGGTGATAAATCCACTGGAGAAAGAAACTTTGAGCAGACACTAGTCAGAATAGTATGTGGAAATGATAGTCTGTGTGAGTTCTCAGGCCAAAGAAGCTGTTGAAGCAGTTGTTTTTAATTGTACAGGTGGATTTTGACTGTCCACAGTGTTTTCCAGCCAGCTCTGTCCTTAGTGCATCCTCCTCAGGCATTCACAGCTCTGCAGAAATTCATTCTGACAATGTCTAGTGCCAACAGAATAGAACTAAAATACAGAAACCGAGATTTAAGTATAGAAAATAAAACATCCCTGAATCAATCAGAGGCTGCTTAGGATTGCCCTGCTTTTTTTTTTTTTTTCCTCTAAACTCTGTAGAGTAGTTAATGAAACTAAGCATTAATCAAAAAACATACTGCAGCCAAGGTTTTAAATACAATGATTGGTTTACCTGCTGAAGACAGCTGCACTGGTTCTATCCACTCAAATAGTTTGTCCAGGAGCTAGTCAGTGCCTTTCCTTCCAGGCCAATTCATGAACTGAATGAGAATTCATTAGTCTGTGCAAGAGCCAAAGTGGGTTCATGTAATTTCTGTGGGTAAGATGTGACCTCTGATAATAATGGATTAATGCTACTGTTTCTGAAGAAGTCCAGAGGAAGCAGGGTTTCACTGGGAATTGGACAGCAGAGGAGGAATTTGGCATTGCACTCGTGTCTATGAGGGTGTCTGGTTTTTATCATGGTTTTTGTGCTGAAATCAAGGGCACGCATTACTCCGGTCAAAAGACAAGGGAAAGCCAAGATCTGTTTTTGATGCCATCCAGCTGGGAACATTAGAAGGTTAGCAATGAGGCTTCTTTGCTTGCCAAGGGAAAAAAAATGTAGTGGAACAAAGGTGGACTTGCTGAAATAGTGGTGGATAAAGACATACTTATGATATGTGCAATTACTCATTTTCATAATTCCAAACAGTCACAAATTGCAATAGGTATCAACCAACTAAATACTGCCAAAAGCAAGTTGCTAGCTGTGTGCCAGTTACTCTTTTATTAAAACACCAACCAGCCAAGGCATCCAAAAAGCTGCTGCACATGAGAAGAGCTGAATGCCTACTGCTGATGAAATCCAAAGCTGCTGAAACTCTCTGTGCTGGTTGTTGTGAAACTGTTTCCATGCTGCTGATGTGAATTGAAGTGTAAGTGCAGGCTGATGTAGAATTCTCAGTGTCCTCTTTGTTTTACAGGGCTCATCTGGTCCCGGTGTTTTCCTTTGGTGAAAATGAACTATTCAAGCAAGTTGCAAACCCCAAGGGTTCATGGCTCAGGAATGTACAGGAAAAGTTGCAAAAGATAATGGGCTTTGCTTTACCACTATTTCATGCTAGAGGAGTATTCCAGTACAGTTTTGGCTTAATACCTTACAGGCAACCTATTCATACTGTTGGTAAGTCCCTGCACCTTTTCTAATGTGTTTGCAAATGTTTTGAAATTCATCAGTGTGCTGCTAATATCTATAAATTTATAAATCTGTCCTAACATAATTGATTACTGTGCATGTAAAACAAGTATGTGAGGTTTACTGTCCTTCCCAGTTAAAGGGGGCAGTTCTTTTCTCCCTTTCCCCTTTCTGTCCCAGCCCAAATGTTACTCTTCATTCTCAGTTATCCATAGGTTTCTATCCTTGACAGTCCATAAAGAAATCCAAGTGTTGTCCAGTTTTTATGAGAGGGCTGCCACAGCTCTGTAGCAGTTGCTGTGGGTTCTGGATGCTGCAGTTGTTTTGTGAGAAACCCAGAACCTTAATTTCTTAGCTCTGCAGAGAAGTAGCAGTTGAATGTTCCAGCTGATGCACAGCCACCCCAGGAGAGCTCTGGAGCAGGGCTACTGGAAGGTGCTTATGTGGTTCTGACCTGATGCTCTTCAGGACAGAGAGAGAGAGATGCAGGAGGAAAGGGAGAGGATGCATTGTGGTGCTCATGGGCAGGCTGCCACCTGGATGGCTTTGCAGGTTGAGAGGTGTTTCCTTCCCTCTTGGATTTTTCCCTTGGAAAGAGCCTGTCATGTTTAATTGTGAGTGTGCATGCCAGGCAGTTTGGGAGAGTGTTTTTCCCCAAAAGATTTCATTACTGCTCATCTACTCTCACTGGAGTGTGGAACTGAACATATTTTTGATGGTTTTACAAGTGCTATTGACAACCATACCTTTTCAAAATAGGTGATTCTGGGTCTCATGCAAAGGCAATAGTTGTCTGTCTGTAAATTTTTTGATAAATCATTTTAACCAGATTCTGACCTGAGTGAACTAAAGAAAATTGAGCTTTTCTGGTGTTCCACAAGGGACTTTGAAGGTGGCCCTCCCTTTATATGAGGTTGATTTGATCATAGTATGAAACAAATAAAAATGTTTAAGACAAAAACATAGCTCTTTTAATGTGAAATTTCAAGCAGATCTGTGTTTTATCAGTTCATGCAGTTGAATATATTGAAAATATTTAATTTTTAAAACCTGCATTATACATAGGCAGGCTAAAAATGCCACTTATTTTAAAGCCAAGGAGTTTATCAAAGCTTTGGAATGAGATGTATTGAATGAGATCTATAATCTGCTTTTTTTTGGGGGGCTGATGGCACCAGGACTGTTCTGAAGCTTAAAATGTCTTACTCATTGAGGCATTTCTTCATCATAACAAAAGCACAGGAGTTCTACAAATCAAGACCAGAGTCTTGCAACAGGACCTGTAACACCTCACGAAGTTCTTTGCCTTTTGTGTCTCTTCCCCCATGTTTGAGAACTATCACAACATCCCTGTGTCCTTTGAAGTGTGTGGGGTGCTCTTGGTATGGCTCAACATGGCTTTGAAAGCATTGGCTCAGCTCCTGAGAGCTGCAGAGCCACAGTGAGCTCACCTGAGATGATCAGCTGTGCTGCCAACGTGGCCAAGTATGGGTGATTTCAGTCCTGCTTCAGGAGCCATGGATCCAAGAGCCATCCAGCTAAGCCAAGATCTGTGAACTTTGAGTGTTTGGGGCTTGATGAGTGAAGTACTTTTGGTTTTCCTTTTTTTTTTTTTTTTATTGCTTCTTTTCAGGAATAGAAACAACTCTAAAATATCAAATTAAGCAAGATCCTTAAAGCTGCACATAATATTAGAGGGATGAGTGTAGTTTTCATTCCCACAAGAAATCTTCACTCTTGGGAGAAGAGACTGTTGCGGAAGGGCTTGGGGTCTGTTTGCTCTTTCCTGTCCTGCCTCTGGAAATCCTGTATTGTCTGTATATTGATTTCACACCCCTCTAAGGTATTGCTCAATGCAGGGCTGGGTTCCCACCCCAGCCATGTAAAGTCTGAGTTTCAGCACCACAAAGGGTCTGAGAGCTGGTGGCAGCTGAAGCTGCAGCAGGAAAATGTAGCCTCAGCTCTTTGTGGTTCTGGCTAGGCTTCCCTTTAGTCATCACCATCCAATCTGAAGTGGCAACATCTGTTGAAAGGAATTTTCAGGTGCCTTTGGAAAATTCCTGAGGGTGCTTTTAGCTCTCTGTTTTTCTAGACTTCCTCTGTAATCCCAGTTGGGTCTGTTAAGGTGTTGGTGCTTCCAATGCAAGAACAGCTGTCAAAAAATGGTGATTGAACAACACAGGAAAGACTGAGATCATGGGAAACTTCTCTTAGCAATCCACTTTTTAGCCATAGCTGTTTGTGGAAGAGAAGGCTGCCCTCTGGATTCCCATGGAGTCACCTGCAGGTAGTAGGCTTTTGCACAGTGCCTGGATAACATTTTGGTTCCAGGGACATTTGTGGGCAGTGGATGGTTCAGAGACACCTCACAGGGTTTAGGGTATTTATGTGTACCCCTTCCTAGGCTGAGGTTACAAACAATGTTTCTGGTGCAGTGATATCCATTTTCAACAAATTGGAAGATAAATATTTCCTTCAGTCATGTTCATGTGACTGTGTGGTTGAGGGCACCACTGTCCTCTTAAGCAAGTTCCTCACACTGAGTAGTTTTACTATTCAAATCAGAAGACAGTGAGAAAGTGTATTTTTTAAATACTGTGTTGAACTTTTAGACAGCACATAACACATAGGATTGTATCTTGAAGTGTAAACTGCTCCTTCAAGTTAGAGTTTATCTCTCTTCTCATTCACTCTCTTGCTGCCAAACACAAATGCTGGGGTGGGGTTTAATTAATTTTACCTGAACTTGAGCAAAAGGAAGTGAAAAACCAGACTCAGGACTCGGGCTTGTGAAAGGCAGGATGAGACCCCAGGATAAGAAAATTGTGCTGTGATTCTGCCATCTGGCTGGGAGCTGTGGTGGAGCTCTTACAGAAAGGACAGCACTTCTGCTTGAAAAGAGATATCGATGACACTAATGCTCTTGTGTTTGATTTACAGTGGGAAGCCCCATCCCTGTAAAACAGAACTTGAACCCCACCACTGAAGAGATTGATCAGCTACATGCATTGTATCTACAGAAACTAAAGAAATTATTTGAAGAACACAAAAGCAATTATGGCATCCCTGCACATAAATCTCTCATCTTTGAGTAGCAAATTACAATTTGTAATTCCGAATCTCATGCAAAGAAACAGTATCTGCTGAAAGACGTCTTTCTTGCAATCCACATTTAGCAATCTGTAATTATCCTTGTATAAGGAATACTTTTAAGAATGGATTATTAGATGATTTATTGATTTTTATCTTATTCTTGGGCAGTGGGGGGGGGGGGGGGGATCATTGGGATGTGCTATTTTGAGTTGTCCTTTTACATTCATCTGTGCCAGAAATGTGAGTGAGAGACTCCACACAGATGTTCTTACCACCATGGTACCTACCCACAGCTTGAGCATAGGAAATTGCCCCAGCAGGAGATCAGCAGCAGAAGTATAAACCCAATATAGAGATTGAGAGATTTACCAGCATTTATCAAACATGATATCAGATTGTTCTCTGAACGTCAGAAACCCCTGCTGCTTTTCCACAGGAATGAAGGTGTATGATTTCAGCAGATGGCTACTGTAAACCACTTACATGAGAATTCAAGAGTAAATAGGAGCCTTCAGCCCTGAATAGGATACTAGAAAAAATGGTTTGTCCAAGTCATGGAGCAGAGCAAACCTTCTGTTTGGAGAACAGTGTGTTGAGATTTTTATGTGTATGTGTGTGCTGGGTGGTGGGAAGCACTGAATGATGTGACTTTTCTGGACAATCTGTGCTTTGGATCATAAGTTTGGAAGATGAAGCAGCTTTGGTAGTTTCAGCTTCAGAAGAGATGGCAGGCACAGAACAGGAAAAGTGAGGGAATCATGTGAACTCTTCATCCTGTACAAATTAAAAATGATCCTGTGTCAAGCACTTGCGCAGAAGGAAAGGGAGCCAAATTTGTTCAGTCAGTTCTGAAATTTCACCAAGGAAAGTGTACTTGATAATGCCTTTTTTTCCCCACTGACAGATGTGGGGAAGTGTGTGTTAAGCTGCAGGGTGACACAGCTGCAGTGCCGAGGCAGTGTGAGCATAGCTCTAGGGTGCAGCAGGTTAAGAGGATGCATTGTATATAAACCAGGTGCCTGAATTAGAGAAAAGTTCTATCCTAAATGTGGATATCCACTTCAGAAGAGAAAAGAAAAAAATCTTAGCCAAACTAATTTTCAGTGGAAATACCTAGGTCTTGGAGAGTATTGTGCATGGGAAGAATTGTAATATATTACTGAATTTTTATGAGATAAATTCTTGTATTTGTAAATGCTTTTTGTCTGCCTGCAGACTTTGCAGATCTGATGTTAGTGAAGAGTTTGCTCTGCTCTAAGCAGTTTTGGTGCCTAAACATTACATAAGTTAGGTGCTCTGACAGGTCATGCATGGGCTTGTCAGGCAGCCTGGGTATCTTCAGTTGGCTCAGTTGAGCTCTGAGGTGCTCCAGGAACAGCAACACTGGACACCTTGTGTATTCAATGGGCTGTAGGCTCTTAGAAGAAACACAGCTGGGGCTTTGAGAACAAGGCAGAACTCTGGAAAGAAAATATCTTAGCAATTTGAAGGTGTTTAAAGAAAAGAGTGGAAATGGACTGAGCTCCAACTGAACCAACACCCCAAAGCCAAACAAGTATTTGCCAGACAGAGCAGATATATGTGCTTCAAAAAGCCCTCCAGCAACAAGGTGGTTTCCTTAAGAGGGCTCTTCCTTCTAGTGCCCATTTGTCATCCGGATGTAAACAGCACTGAGCCAACACTGAGTCGTGCTCTCATTTTCCCTACAATGACACAATCTTTCTGGGAACCAGGGCTGCAATTTCAGTGCTTGAAGAAGCCCCTCTTCCCTGACAGACTGCTGTCAATGTGCCCACAATCCACCTCTACCTGAGCTTGGTACCATGTGTGCTTGCCCTCCCTTTCCACGCCTTTGCTGATCACTGATGATCACTGTGGTGTAGGCATCTTGCTTCCTCACTTTCTGCCCACCTTTCCCTGGCCTGAGATCTCTGGTCTCTATGCGTGGAAAATACTGAGTGGTGGCTTATCATTCAGCAAAAATGGGGTTTAGGAGCAGGGTTTGGGAAGAGGAAGAACTGTGGTTTTGCAAGTTTGACATCAGCTTAAAATCAGGACTGTTTCAGCTCTGGAAAGGGCATGTTTCTAGGGAGATCAGACATGCATGGCAGGTTTGTTACCTGGGAAGAGGTCTCAGGGTCCTGAGGATTGTACAAATGACGGATGACCCCTGAGCTCTTGCTTTTTCTTAGTCAGCTATGTGAAATTTCCTTTGAATTTGACTCTTTATTGCCTGCCCTGATGAGCAGTGAGGATTATTCATGAAAGAAGAATTTGTAGTCTATGTCAGACTGCTCTCTCCTAGATCATCTGCTCTAATGAGATATTTCCTCTCATTCTCAGTCTGCTCTTTTTCCATTACCTTAATCATAGAGAAAATCAGGCTGTAAATTTAAAAAATATTAGCATTGGGTTGAGGATGGAAAGTAACAATTTTTTTTTGTTGATTAAATTAATCAAAATTTCTTGGGAATATGCGGACACTGATTTTGGGACAATATCTGGTCCAAAGGATACCCTATAAACAGGCTTTCCTCTGAATTCCATGAGGAAATTATCTGTGGGCTCTCTGTACCATCCATAACTGGCTTAGGAAGAAGAAGTAGGGATTGTGTTGTTATGGCTACTGATATTGTCATTGTTTTGTAACAATGGAGATGGTAAAAAACACCAAAAACTAAAAAGCCCAACAAAAAACAACAACAGAATCTCCAAACAACTCAAATATTTATTGTTGCTCAGTTACCACTGCATATTGCTTATGATGGTCCTTCCAAAGTACCTTTTATTATTGTCTAGTGCACCCAGGACTACTTGAAAGTAGAACTTCTGTCTCTAAATGTGATAGACATGGTGTCATCTAAGGTATTGACCTGTGTGTTAGTGTGTGGATCTGTAAAACAATCCTGAGCCTAAAGGCCAGAGCCCTGGCAGCCACAGACACATTTTGGCTACCACAGGCACCAATCCCAGCGCTGCTACAGGCACGAGGAAGCTGCCCATGTTTGTTGGAGCAAGAGTCTCCAGTTGCAGCTCATGCTGGACAAAGCAGAGCAAGGAGCTGGTAGGAATGGTGACACACCCTCCCACAGCTGCAACTGGAAGAACTGGGCAGCACTCAGATTCCTGGTGAGGATGCCACACTGCCTGGGGCCTGCTTCGTGGGGTGTTTCTCTTTGTGCCTTTTAATGGCACAGGTAATCCCAGAGAAGCCAGCCATCCATCAACAGGAGAAGCTCTGCCTCTAAACCGTGCAAACACTGCCTCCCTGACACGCTCAGGATGAATTACATGCCTGTTCCCTCGTGTGTGAACACCTCTGTGCCAAATTCTGTTGACAGAAAGTCATTCCTGAGTATTTTTACTTTGTGGACTACGCAGCATAGTTTACACTTTGTAACTTTTTATGGTACCTGTAAAATATGAATGTCAGCTGTTTCAATGATAGCTGTGGCAAGGAGGTGTCAGCTAATAAAGGTTTGTACCAAAGTGGGCTTGTGCTGACTGGAATTTGCTGCTGTTGGGTGAGAATCCTGGCTGAACTCAAGGGGTCACATTAGCCTGGCTGTCAGGCTGTGCTCGTATCACACTGAGAAATCTGGATGGATTGCTTGCTGCAATCTCCTGAGGAGAGCCTGAAGCCAGGTTCCTGATGGGGTCCCAAAAGGTCTGAGGAAGAAGTGACCCACAGCAGGGAAGGGCTGGGCTGCAGCAGCCTTCAATCAGTGCCAAGGGGCACAGCAGGGATGTTGGAACATGGGAGGGTGGGCAATCTTATGAGGAACTGATGGAATAACAGCTTTTGGAGTTTTGAAGAAAAGTTTGGATTTTAAGTGAAAGTTGCATGAATGAGTCCAAATCTTAGTCCAAACCCTAGAAAGGCTACTACCCTACAGAGGCTGTCCTTCACTCTAGGAAGTGGGGAGGTAAACAGCTGCTTGGAGTAAAAAATGGGTTACATTTGTCTCTTGGGAAGAGGAAAACCCCTCACCTGGCAACAGCGATGTATTTAATGGAATTTGGTTGTTTGGGGTTTTTTTAACTATGCTTAATGCAGCATTAACAGCTGTAGTGACAAGTATCAATTCCAAAGACTGGCAAAAGCTAACAGTATTTTGTTACTAGCTTAATACTTTTTTTATGGAATGATGCCACCTTACATCTCAGAAGAGTATAAAGAGGAAAAATGGGTTTAAAGTGGCCTTGGATTGTTTTGAAGTAGCCCCATTATGTGTGTGCACATGTGTAAATTGGAGGTGTGTCATGGTTCATCAATGGATCAACATTACATCCTGGTTTTGCTGAAATACAAAAAAAAAAAAGCAAGTTATACCTGTAAAGCAAGGAGTGGAGGAAAACAAGGAATGGAGAGGAACTGGACATTCATGCTTCCCAAGGTGCTGCAGCAACACTCATCCTTCTCACCACTGCTTGTGATAGGTGAGTGATGTTACCTCCTCAGCCAGGTAGTGGATTCTGAAGGCAGTTGGGTGGCCTGAGGGATGCAGACAGTATTTCAGCTGAGGTTTCTTAAGGTTGGCATCAATTTCATGTCAGCTGAACTGCTCAAACAGTGCCTACAGTGCAGATCCCAGACTTCCCTTGTATTTTCCCAGTTTAACAGACAGAATAAAGCTGCAGAAAAGGATGAGGAGAGGAAAAAAAAAAAAAAAAAAAGAGGAAATAGATTTTCTTTGTCATATGCTGAGAAATATATCCAATTATAAAAGTAACTAAAAACTAAAAACTATAGGTGAGGAACCATATCCTTTAATGTTGCTTTCCATACCCTAACATTAAGTTTCACAAATAGCACCAGCCTGGGAAAAGCCTTTTCCAGTGCAAAGAGAGAGACTTCCTTAAAGTATTCTGGAATAAGAAATACTTGGCCCAATTTGGTGTACATCTAGCCTGGATCTTTTTCCATCTTGGACAGTAGTCACAACTAAAACTGTTGGCCAGCTGACACCTGCTTGTCCAGTTTATTTTCAGTTAAATTTCCCACTGGCACAAATGGATCCCTGTTGCTTTTTGAATGGCTGTGATGAAATTTAATGAACAGTCCAAGAGCCTGTCATGTTGGATGTGAGCTTTTCTTGGCTAACAAGAATCAACAGCAGGCTCACCTTTCCATTCTGTCAGCAAGCAGTATTTAATCCTAGGGAACAGGTGTGTTACCTGGAAATTTGGCATTCTCTCTATTTACAGAACAGATACTGTCCTCTAGAGAGGTGAATTATAGTGTCTTCCGAGGGAAGTTTAGGACTAAGTCTTACACAAAATATGGATATGTTGTGCTTGCAAACGCACTGAGGTCCATGTTAAAACAGAAGCCAGGTGATTTATTGCTAAAATTTATCCTATTTCTCATTTCAGCGGTGCTTCTGGCAAGTGACACAGCACTGGCTTTTAAAGCTTCACAAACGTAGGGAACGCTGGGCTGCGGGGGCCGAGCTGTGCGG